>NW_008649845.1:131162-146507 GCF_000695815.1 Acanthisitta chloris
ACAAGCTGCCACTGAAAAAGCATCTGGGATTTTAGTAACTGAGGAGTTGAGGACAGGTTCAAATTGCCAGGGGGGATCTTTGAGGCAGAAAAAGCACTGAGAAGGGAGGGAAATAAAAATGGAAATATGTGCTACATGCAAAAAGAAGCATATTTGCAAACCCTACGATTGTACCAGAATGCTTTTTTCCACTGGAAGGAGAGCTATGCATATGTATATACACTTTATATATGCATATTATATATATTCCACATGTATACAAGTAAAATCATTATTATCATCATTGCTATTGTTATCTTAAGGGGAAAAGAACAGAATTTAACTATGCATTGATAGTATACCTGAGGGTGTTCATTCATAGCTTAGGGAGAATCTTGGGTAAGTGTGCCTGAAAAGATAAGTGCATGGTGCATTCTGCCATGGTTTTCTGCTATAGAGCTTGGTTTTACTGAATTCCTGTGAAAATTATCATGATTTCTACATATCTTTTCTCTATATCTTGGCTTCCTTATTGGTGCAGTGGGAATAGAGATGCTTATTTCTCACAGGTGTTATGAGGCTAAATTTCATCAGTGCTTGTAAAATATTCTGAAAGCATGGATGAAAGGTCCTGGGGAAGTTCACAGCACTACTTAAAAAATTTTAGCAGTCATCTTAGTGAGAGCGATTAATCTCAGGGTAGCTCCACATTTTTTTTCCATTGGTTAAAAGCTTCCACTTGTGGTATAATTACAAATAATTTAATCTTCCTCAAAGTATTCAGCACTCTCTTTCTGCCATGATGAGTACCATAGAAATGTCTATTAAGGAAATAAATAAGAGGTTTTTCTTTCTTTAACAACTTCATTTTGATTTGAGCACAGCTATCATTACGCTTATTGAACTAATATTTCTTAGTGTTGCCCACATACGGTTGAGATATAAATACTCACAGCTTCCATAATGTCTGCAGCTGTATAATTTAAAAAACCCAGCAAATCAAAAGGAGTACACATTTATCTAATTGATTCTTCACAATTAAATAGCCTTAGAGCCCTCATTTCCCTATAATTTTTTGCAATGAGGAAGAGCAGCCCTACTAGTCATGGCTGGAAAGTTTCTACCAGCTTTAGTTATGCATAACATGATTTTTTTTCACATTAGTGGTCTCATTTTTCAGATCAATGGCTGCTGAAATTGACAAAATTGTACTGATCCATCAGATGCTAATATTAGCAAACATCCACTTTCTCTTTTACCCTACAAAATATTTTCAGAAATGTCCTACTGAGTATTCACCAAAGATCTATCTAGCCATGTATCCTGTCTCCAACAGTGGCTCTTCATGAACACCTAGAGAAAAATATAGAGAACAGAAAAATCATATGGTGATAAGTTTTTAGCAGACAATTTCTCACCTTTGATTGGCTTGTAGTTCAGTAATGCCTTGATACAACAGCTGTAACTCTGTTTTTAATATCTCTTCATAGATTTTTCTTCCATTAATTTGTCTAACTGCTTTTTGACTCCATTTAGACCTTAGACAACCACAGCATGTTTTGGCAGTAAGTTCAGCTACATACTGTGAAGAAAACAAACCCAGCCTCTTCCATTTGCTTTGAGACCAACTGCCCTGCCTGAGGTAAAGCTTCAGGCTCTACCCCAACCCACAGTCATCACAAAAATCTTCTCCTGAAGACCTAAAAACCTGGGCTCTTTCTGCTGTCAAACATAACCATCTTTCTGAGTTGTGTTGGAAAACAGTTTAGGCTTCTTGCTTCAAATTCAGGAATACCAATTTGAGCCTTGTCATGCATTTATACAAAAGGCTGCTGGCTGCCATCCTAGCAACTAAGTCAGTGCCTCATGCGAGCTGGCAAACACCCATCCCTTGCATGCCCCACGCCACAGGCACTGCTGTGTCTCACCTGGAGTGGTCCACTGGATCAATTAATTATTCTGAGCAAGATCTCTGATTTTTTTGTATGTTACAGTCCACAGGTAATCTGGTATACTCAAGAGCAGGAAGGACTGTAAGTTTGTTGGGAGATGCCCAGCTGTGGGTGTAAGAGGGTTTTGCAGGGACTAGTCATGTCTAAGAGGGAGCAGCAAGAGTCAGGGATGAGGGTGCCTCCCTTGGCATCCCCTGCTCCATCACCTTTCACACCCATTTGGTGAAAAGCTGGCTTTGCCCAGAGCTGCAGCTCCAACTCTGCCTTCAGGGAGCAGGGAGAAACAGACGGGTGGTCATCAACAGATAATTATTAATGACGGAAAAATCACTAATTCCACACGATGGAAGCTGATTTACAAAGTATGTTCTTTCACCTTACAAAAAAGGGGTATCAGAGATCTTGCTCTTGTTTGTTGCATACAATTCAGGATGTGGGAAACTGAAGGATAAATATGTATGCATTGCAAGGGAGCAGAGCATTACAGAAATGTGACTACTCAAACCCCTGCATTACAGATCTGATTAATAGCAACACTGCATCTAACTCAATTTGCAAAAAGAGCACTTGGAAAATTTAAGACAGTTTACTTGGGCAAGCCATCAAGCTGATGAATGCAGTTGATGGGGGTAGGGTGGGTGGACACTAATGAAACATAAATTTAAACCAGATTTTTAAGGGTCCTAAATAATTGCAGTCAGTTAATAGTATGAGGCTTACAAGAAAAAAAACAGGATTCAGGGTAATTGTTTAATTATAGAAATGCACTGATGCTGGCTTCATTCTACTGTTTTAATAAGGATTAATTTTATTGTGCATTTATTGTATTTTAATTATACATGTAATACGTTGTGCTATGTTATGGGCAGTCAGTGTAAAGAAAGGAAGACTTCTTTGTAAACACCATTTATTTTAACATATTATACTAGAAGTCCTCTTTGATCTAAGGGAAACAAATCCCTTTTACCCACAGGCCATCCTTCTTCACTACCTCTTTTCTTTCTAAGATTGTAATCATGCCCAAAAATACTTCTTATAATGACAGTCTTTCTTCATTACCAAATGGTCTCCACCTCTAACATGTGAAAATCAGAGACAATGCAATGGGTACCACTTCAGCGGAACCACACCAGGGTTAAGGAATGTCTGTATATTCAGAAAGCTATATTGTTTCTTGATAGGACTGTGCCAGAGGGGGTTTGACCAAATTTGGTTGAACTGTCTGTTACTTCGACAGTTAGGTGTGCAACCAGCTAAAAGCACTCTTTCAAGCTCCACACTCTGATACTCTAGAAACCAGTTCCCCAATTTGGAGACCATATTGTCTCAACTCACCAGCTAGTCCTGCCCACATGCTCCCAGTTGCTATCCCATGCACAATTCCTTATTCATTTAGAATACATGCCTCCTCTCCACACATATGTACTAAATATACATTTCCATAAAATGAACTGTTGAAAAGACTTGAGAAATAAGATGATCAAATAGAGTCTGGGGGAAGAAATGTCATGCTACAAATCAACAGCCATGGTGTGATATAGACTGACAGCACTCAGTGGGCTGGTTTTTGAGGTGCTGAGGATGTAGAACAAGTGGTGACTTCAGGATTCAGACAAAAAGAAACTACACAAAGGTTAACACTATAAATCCTGCTTAGTTTCAGTAATTTAAAAGAACGCTGTTGTTGGCCACAAAAATGAAATGCTATAAAGTCAGTGGGCTTGCTTTTTCCTCATAACCTATGCCCATGTAAATCAGCAGCAAACACACCCCCCACATACAATCCCATAAAGCAGTGAGGTCATATTTAAGGCAAAATATTGAAACAGAAGGAGAAAAAGCAAACAGCCAAGATGGTTGGTACTGCAGATAGTCCTATTCCTGGGCTGTAAAAATACACTACTTAACCCTGAATTCTTTATCTCTGTTTCTGGGATCATACATCATTTATATTTCTTACAGAAACCACAGATGGTCCCTTACAGTACACTCAGATCTAGGAAACATCTCAAATTACTGTTAGTCTCTTTCACCAAATCTCCACTGAAGCATGATATTACCACATTTTTCTCCCACCACCTTACCAGAAGTCTGACAACCTAGTATATTAAATCTTCGGGAAATCTCTTTATAGCTTTTTGGTTTCTTTCACTGGTTTTTCACTTCAGAAGTGCCCAATAAGCGTTTTTATCTTGTTGGTCATGTGAAAAGGGATACAATTTTCAAAACAGCAGAGCCACCACAGTGATTGCCTTGGGGACATACCTTCCAGATCACCTTTGATACTGTGTTACAATAAAAGACAGAGGGGCTGGTGAGCACAAAGAGAGATAGGCTGGAGGAAGCTAAGAGATTTTGCAACAAAATAAAAATCACAGTCACAATAAAACAAGTTCCAATCATCCATTTTTTATAAGCTTATACATTGTCCTTCATGCCATTCCTTTTTCATCTGAAATTGTGGGTTTTAGACTTCCTCCATGGTTGTGAATTGTTTCTTTGGATATACTATAAAAATAATTCCACTCAAAATTGCATTGCCTGCAGAGGCCTATTTGAGGTCTGGCACCCCCTGGCCAAAAGTAATGGTGGATTGTATGGCGCACACAATTTAAGTAAAAAGAATTGCAATCAGATTTGTCTTAGAATTGTGGTTCAGACTGGCATCATAGTAGCACCTGGGCAGACAACATGGAAACTTCAGATATTGATCCTCTGTATAGTGCAAGAACTCTCAGTTGAGTCATCTCCATAGCTGGACTGGCTTACAAGAGACTGAGCTGAAACCAGAGGATGGACTGGTCTTAGTCCACTCCACAGCACAGCATAGCCAGAGGAGATTTCTAGGTGGGAAGTTATAACTGTGCTGAAGACCCCCTAAAGGTAATTCCTGTTGGGCCAAGGAGGGCCTGAGTCTCGGTGCATTGATAACATCCTGAGTGAGGAATCTCAGCAGTCCTGAGGCTCTTCAGGCCATTCCTGTTGTAAAATTTATTAAGCTGTACACAGATAAGACATTTGCAAATGGTCATCAGAAACCACTCCTGCAGACGTGGTGACACAGGACAAACTTTTATACATAGCTAAGTGGTTAGAAGATGCCTCGTATACAGTTAAGACAATAGATCACAGCAGATTATGCACCTGGTGGAGCGGTCACAATGACCTCTGGACCAGCTAGCTCTAAACACTGAGTAGAAAAAGGTCCTTGTGTAGTCTCACTGTCCCAGCTGAAGATGCCACAGGAAGTACTCTTGAAACAGAAAATCTAATTATCACATGGACAGTGACTAACCATCTCATTTGAAAGATTTTATTCCCTATGCAAGCATTACCTTATGTCAAGATACTAATAAATTAGCTTTTGTTTCTGCTCTTTTTTGCCTTTTCTTTTTTTGGTGCTTTAATGACTGTAGTAGAGTAGGAGTAGACAGAAATAAACCATAGGAATAATTAACGGATGCCTCTCAGTGAGAGATCCCAGGAATGTTTGGTTTGCCATAGAGAGGATTATAGGATGACTTGATCCCAGCCTCTAATTTCTACCTGGGGAACAAAACTTTAATAACAGACTCTTCAATCCAATAGACAAATAAACACGATGAAAAGTAAAACTAGAGAAATCTGGATGAGAAAAACTGTGTCAGTTTTTCATAGATAGGAGGTTTTCAACCAATAGAAAACTGATCATGGGATAGTGGTTCATTTTACCCCTTTGGCAACTTTAAAATTACAGTTTCATGTTTCTCTAGGAACTATATGCTCCAATTTAAACATGAAAAATGTTTTTTTAAAAAAAGGAGTAAAGACATTCTGTTGCTTGTTTTATACAGGGTATCTGAATTGAAGAACATAACTATCTTGACCACATCAACTGTTAACTTATGACATAAGATCTTGAGAAATAGGAATTCCTTACTTCAGTGCTGAATGAAACTGAAACTAAATAAATCCAAAATTTCAAATAATCATCAAGTTATTTGTAAGAAATGCAGGGCTAGGTATTATAAGGCAAAACTTATACGTTATAAATCAAATGCACTGGTAGGGGGCTATGGGAAACTTGTCCATTGCCTCTCTTCACTAGCATAGTAATGCATTCACTTATTGTTTAAGATGAAAATGAAATGGTTAAAAGATAGGAACTACCTCATCCAAATTATGTGTAATTATGTTTAAATTTACTGTGGAGAAGAGTCACACACTATATGGTTAAGTGTGAGCCAGTCATTAGGAAGTTTTATTGAAAGTTTGCTTCTTGTTAAATCTCTTTACTTTTATCTGACAGGTTTATTTTTACTGGATTTGTCGAGACCCATCAGCATTTGAGTGGTTTGCTGATCTTCTGTTCCATTTGGAAACAAAAATGGCTGAAGAGTGGAAAAATGATTTTCTAAGTTATCATATATTTATTACTGGCTGGGATGAAAGTCAGGTAATAATGAAACTGTTCTGAGTCTGAGTTAATGTACCTTGCTTTTCCAGTATGGTAACATATGGAACATGAACAGCTGAATAAATGATGGATGAAGCAGAGAGACAAAGAACTGTAAATATGAAGACACTAAGCTGTCTGTTTGCCTCCCACATTTAGGAAAACAGGAATGGAGAAATCAAGCCAGTGATTCTTCCAGTCCTGTATCTTGTCTTGGGCAAAAATGATTACCAGGTATCTCACAGAAAAGTGCACAGAGCCTTTCAGGAGCTTCTGAAGGGATATTTTGTCCACATCTTTGAATAGTCCTTCATTAGAATCAGGCAGTTTTGTACTGAAACATGGAGGGTTGTATAAAAAGCGTTGGTTTTGTTTACTCTTATTATTTACTGTAACTTCTGTTGTTCACATATATGTCTGGTGCACTTTTGAAGCCTGATGAGCTTAGAAATATTTTGGCAACCAACTCTGTGGTTTAATGCATGTTGTTTGAAAAGTCATTTTCTCTGATTTACTTTAAATTTGCCATCTCATAATTTCATTGGATCATCCCACCTCAGACACTTAATCCTTACACTGGGTCAATATTATTCAACTTCTTTAGTCTTTACCTAACTCAAATGTGTTGATTTTCTCTCTCTCTTAATTTATTTTTTTTATGGATCACTCAGAGCATGCAGTGATCAGATTTTTCACCTGCCAGAAAAATTCTCACAGGAAAGTCTTTGCTCTACTGTTTTATTTCCTGCTGTCTCTGTTGAATGAAGGACTGTCTAGTAGAGATGAAAAAAATACAGACTTCATAGAGCTTTTCCTTTTCTGCCTCTGCTGATATAAAAACCCCATTGTTTCTTTCTGCTTTCCTTAGAGTTTCTGTCAAGTAATGAGGTATGTGCATAAAGCTGTATTCAGAAAAATCTACTCCCATTGTGAAATATATGGCAGTTATAGAAACTACCACTCTGCATTAGCAATGTCATAAAGTATTACCTACAACCTGCTGTGAAAGAAGCTATTGAGAAACCTAACAAAATACAAAGTTGCCCTCCATCCATCAGCTATCATCATCTCACTTCCCACATGGGCAAACATCAGACCAGAAGTCAGGTAGAAAGACAACTACTCTTGCTAGGGTGTCTGTCTCTCTTCACTTGGGTACCCTGCACTTTTCTGAAGTGCCTCCTTCTATTCAACCCCATCATCCAGTCTCCCATCAGCACTGCTTTGGTGTCTTGTGCTATAGGTGCTTACAGGTATTGCTCTTGCTTCTGGAGCCCTGAAACATCCCACCTCTAAAGGGCTGTGTGGAAAGAGGAATGCTCTTCAGTGGCTGTTTCTCCTACTCTGACCAAGCCCTGAGCACTGTGCTCAGTTACAACCTCACCTTCTTCAGACATAAACAAAGCTCCCTCATCTTACAGGACTTGCTTATTTTCAGTAAATTCCTATTCATGACCCCTCAAAATTTGAGCTTCAGCACCAGTAATACTTGAATGATGCTCTACTTCTCCCTTAGCAAAAACAAAAACATTTTCCACATTTTCTCCCTGTCTCACCATATAGACGACCAGTAGTCGAGTGGAGCTGAACCTGACATGGATGGGCAATTTACACTTTATAATACACCCTCCATTACCAACAGGTGTTTATTCCTCAGACATATTTGTTCTGCTCTTTGCAGATTCCATGTTGGCAACAGATGGCCAAGCAGATATGGCACATGTCTGCCTCTGCTTGGACAAGCACTCATGTTTCAGCCTATTGCTCCTTGCAATGCCCCTGAGATTCCTAGGCAATTTTAACACTGTGAGCTGTAACAAGGGCTAACACCAAAAATCCTGGGAAGGTTCCTCTTAATGTGAACAGAAATAGCCCATCTGCTCAGCGGCACAATTTTGCTGTAAACAATTAAAAAAATTCTGCAGGTTTCTACCTCCCACTCTCACCAAACACTTTAAGTTCTTTCTTAGACTATTCCAAGTCCTCCATGACATTGACCAAACTAACAAGAAGAACCTTTTAGAAAATGTGACCTCTTGTGACAACCATGCTTGACAAGAATAATTGAGTTGGTAAGGAACATGGAAGACTCATTAGCAAAAGAAATATACAGTATTACCAGGAAATGGATGCAAATTTCAGCAAGCACTTCTGCAAAAGATGATAATGATGCCTAGTTCATACTAGGGCTTGGACTAAATGCAAAGCTCATTTTTTAACTTAGCTTTCCTCTGGTAATTTTTTGACAGTGACAGTAATGATGATAGTCTGTAGTGAAAACAAGCGTATTACTCCTACATAATAGCAGTACAATTAGGAGTGACGGTGATTTTTGTTTTTAAAAGCATCTGTAAAATACTCAGCATCACAATGGGTGTAGTTTAGGAGCTGAAGGACAGTGAATGTCCATGAAAATCAGGATTTTTTTTTTCTTGGCACTGGCAGCTGTGCAACTCACTTAGTTCAGTGTTTCACCTGAGCTGACCCACTTTCTGTACCTGCATCCACCCGAGGAGAAAAGTAAAAATGTTCAGGGTTTTACACATAATCACATAATTGTTAAGGTTGGAAGAGACCTCTGGAGATCATCTCATCTAACCCCTGTCAAGGCAGGGTCACCTACAGCAGGTTATGCATGAATGCATCCAAGTTGGTTTTGAATGTCTCCAGAGAGGGAGACACCACAATCTCCATGGTCAGCCTGCTCCAGTGTTCTGCCACCCTCAATGTAAAGAAGTTCTTCCTTATGTTGAGGTGGAACTTCTTGTGTTTTAGTTTAAGGTCATTGCTCCTTCTCCTGTCGCCTGGCACCATCCTCCTGACACCTGCCTTTGAGATATTTATATGCATTAATGAGATCCCCCCTCAGTCTTCTCTTCTCTAGACTAAACAGGCCCAACTCCAGCAGTCTTTCCTCATAAGAGAGATGCTCCAGACTCCAAATCATCTTTGTGGCCCTCTGCTGGACCCCTGCTTTTACCCCTGCTGAGCTGATACATCCACTCTCTTTTCCATTGGCAGCAGAATGGTCTGGAGTTACTTAATGTGCATGCAATTGCTAATTTTTATTGTCCAACTCTGTTACAGTACACTTTGCTCTCTTTCCTAAACTCCAACATGGCCTTAAAATGGTGACTGTCACTTCAGGAACTGCAATGAAGGAAGTGTAGGGCGGGATTTTCAAAGGCTGAGGTTTGGAAATCTAAGACCTACTTGTAAAAGTGACTGAGGCACCTAGTCCCAGGTCAGTAAGAACGGGTATATTATCCCAACTCATTTCAAATATTCCATATCAAGAAACTGAACTCCTCCTGAGGTCTTGGGTCCTTTGGAAGTGCTTTTTACAATTCCAGTAATATTGTGAACTCTCGACTACTCCTCTTCCCTCCTACCATTTGATAATTACACAGTTTCCATTCCCTCATTCCATCTTTCAGGTGAACCAGCATCGTTGCTTTCTCCTCTTACTTGGAGCGTATGTTGTTGTGATTCTAAAATGATTATCTTGTAAATTTGCCTTTAGGCTATCCACATAGCCCTACATTGTGATGACAAGATGGATGTAATTACTGGTTTGAGACAGAAAACCTGTTATGGAAGGCCAAACTGGGACAAAGAGTTCAAGCAACTAGCCGAAAACCATCCTAGGTAAGGCAGGCTGGTTTCTAACCTTGTTAGGTAACTCTTCTCTCAGCATAAACAGCAGGAGGAGGGGAGAGCAAACCTTTCCAAATGACCCTTTTAAAATAATTTCTTCTTTTTTTTTGCTGTGTGGAAAGAAGATTTATACTTAATGAAGCTTTTAATGAAGAAATCTCGGAAAGAGAATGCCAATAAAATCTAATTTTTGGACAAGAAAATCTAATATTTAGAAGTATTTCAATATCCTGGCCTTTGTCCAGATATAATTGAAACACACAATCCAATTACTGTTCTGCACAAAGGACAAAGTAGCATTAATTTCCCTTGAAGATGGTTATTAAAGAGATAAACTGTGATTTTTTTCTTATGATGTCAAGGATATGTTTGTTCCCCTAACATATTTGGCTACTCTTGCAAGACTATGCTGTTCTGTTATTAGTTCATCTCTGCTGGCAAAGACAGTTCATTTGAACTTGGTGGATTTGCTAGTGGTCTGAGAAAAGCTTCTTTGTTCCTGAAAGCCTTTGAAGCAAGAATTTGAAATATTTTGTGTTCAGCAGCAGAAAATTCCAGAATCTTTGTCATTCTTTATGATTTCCAAACATTTACCTGCTAATGCAAAATAAAGGCTTGTACTTGGGAGACAGAGATACAAAAAGGAGAAAACTTTTTTTAAAAGATGAAAAAGACCCAAGAAAAAGCTGAAAGGGAGGAGATCAAAGAAACTACAGTAAGCTACAAGAATACCATAAAATTGCAAAAATAACAGTAATAGAGAAACCACTTGACAGAGGTCGAAGTAAATACAATCAGGAAATATGAAAGATTAAAACCAGAAAAAGGCCAAGAGTAGCAAATATGACTTTGAAAGACCTTTTATAGGGATGGAACTTTTAAAATTATAGTAGAATCATTACTTTTTGTTAGTTACTTTTGTTAAGTACAGATGAGATAAAAATAGTCTTCTGATGCTCAAGGGTGAGATGGCCATTAGCTTTCCATACTAGATCTTGAAGTACTGCCTTAGAAAGCCAGTGCTAAAGTGACAGAAAAATCTGCGTTTGGTTCTGAACCTAGATGCCCCTGTTTATGGTCAATGTTGAACCTGTGAAAGAATATCTTGCATGAAATTAGGATTCCTTATGAGAAAAAAATACCCTACCTTTTCTTCCTCTAAGTTATGGAACATTAAGAGTCAAAGAAACTCAAGAGCTTCTACTGTGTGGTGGAACAGTTTTTATGAACTGACTAAATTTTGTGCCCCTGCACCTAGGTCAACAGAGTTCCCCTTGGCTGCAACAGTGTCTTTTAGCAGATTAGCAGGAATATACAACTCCAGGTTAAAACTAGTGCAATCAAGCACCAGAAAAAAATGGGCACTACTTCTGGGGACTATATCTTGTGCACCAAAATCATATCTGCAAGCCCCTTCTTTACAGGAGCAAACGTTTTGAAACTCATGCTATTTGCTATTTATGTAGAGTGAGCTTTCCACATTGGCGCATACCATGTGTGAATCTGGGTCTACATATATATATATATATATATATATATGTTGGGTGTTTTTCTTTCCAAAACAATATGTGTAGTGTACTTGGAAGCAAACTCTTTATGGCAGTTTGTGGCAAGTAACCAGGTTACCAGCTCCCTGTAACACTCGTGTATATGAACACAAATGTTTGTTACATCAGTCATGGTCTTATTTTATAAGTACTTATTTACAAATGTTATTAAATCAGCCATTTGAAAATTGTCCATGGGTAGAAAAACATTAAACTGGGGAGTGTGAGGGAGAAGAAAACTCAGAAGCAATTGAGCATTTTGTGTACTTTTTAGAAAAAAAAAGTAACTCAGCTGGAAAAAAAAAAACCATTTTAAATTTTCAGCCCAAGCAGAGTGTTTGCTTCTCGGATTAAAAAAAAAGCTATGAAGATAAAAACCAAAGAGCTACCATTTAAAATAGTTTGGGACCTCTAAGGTAGCAATTCTAATAAATAATGTAGTAAGACATTATAAACACTAAAGTATTAAAGTAATTATACTGTAATATAGTGACACATGTTATACAATATATAACACAAAGTATACAGTAACACAAAACTTTCAAATGCCATTTCAAAAGATGCAAAGCTGGAGGCATCTGCTACTCTCATGTTTTTTTTGTTATTATGATTACAGCAACAGCATTGGTGTATTCTTCTGTGGACCCAAGACTCTCTCAAAGATCCTGCAAAGGACGTGCAACTCATATTCATCAGCTGATCCAAGAGGAGTTCAGTTTCACTATAACAAAGCAAGTTTCTAGGCCATACTTCTTACTAATATAATATGCATTACCAAACTGGACATTTTTTTGTCACCTTCTCCTGTCATTTTGCAGCATTCAGGCCAGACATTAAGTCATAAATTGAAATAGGGGCATTGACTTCAGTGGAAAAATGACATCCTATGCCAGCTAAAGATTTGGACCCCTTCCTTAGCCTTTCCTTCAAAGAACTGAAAGGCCAATTCCCCATTGCTTACTTAATGATGTTGTGATTCTCTCTACATCTGTGTAAAAACAAGCACAAACCGGTAACCTTTGAAGAAAAAGACATGAGTAAAATGGACATTTAGAATCGTACTTCAGTGTTGTGTATGTACACAATACATTGATGCTGTTTACATCATGCTCATTGAAAGCATTTTCCTTCCTGGTGTTCTGATTTTACCCTCCTATAGTCTCCCACTGCGCACACATCCGCGTCCACATGACCTTTTGTGCTGTAGTAGTACCATTTATATACACACTGTCCAACAAATTTCTTTTGCCCTACCAAACTATGCACCATTTAAACCTGTCATTTCCATAGTGATGGTGGCTGTGCAAGCCAAAGGCTGATATGTACTCACGTTTAATACATTAAGGAGACTGCAGGAAGTTCTGCACTCAGCAAATGGATCTGCCAAGACATGCAATTGAAACTGTGAAAAAAGGTTTTATGACAGAGTGACTGAGGTGGGAAGGCACCCCTGGCATCTACTCCAAACCTCTTGCTCAGAGTTGATCTGTGATGAGAAGAGTGACATTTCCAGTCCTCAGGAACCTCCTCCAGTCACCATGACTATTTAAAAATAAAGAATCGCCAGCTCCCTCAGCACTTGCAGATGCATCCTATCAGTTCCCACAGACTTGTGTAAAATCTCCTTAATTTGATTTTCTTTCATTGAGGGTGTGTATTGCTTCAGATCTTCCCACTTGCCTCAGAAGCCAGGGATCTCTGAAGGTCAGTCTTACCTGTAAAGACTGAGGTGAAAAAGGTATTGAGTACCTCTACCTTTCTCCATGGAATTGGGCACCAAGTCCCCCAGCCCACTGAGCAGCAAATCAACATTTTCCTAGTCTCCTTTTTGCTATTCATGTATGCATAGCAGGTCTTCTTGCCCTTCAACTTCTCTCACCAGATTCAATTCCCAGTGAGCTTTGGTTTCCCTGGCACCATCCCTGCACATTCATTGTCTGCACATTCCCTGCATCACCTGTCCTTTGTCCACCTCTCATATGCCCCCTTTTGTGCTTCAGTTCTGTCAGGAGGGATTTTTTTCAGCCATACAGGCCTCCTACCTCCTTTGATTGACTTAGTCCACAGCAAGAGTGATCATTTTTGAACTTGGAGAAGGTGATTCTTGAAAATCCTCAAATTCTCCAGGACCTCCCTTCTCTCTAGGACCATATTGCATGGGATACTTCTAAGCATTGAATTCCTCCTATGTCCTCTCCATGCCATGTGTGTGAGTGTACAAGCACTACAGGAAGGCATCTAGTCATGTGAGTTTTCCAGAAGAGGTGTTATAACTTCCCTCATCCTGCTTTTCTGTAGGTACTTCCTTATTTGTGTGGATACCTTTGGAGTAGGCCCCTTTCTGCTCTGCTTTTTTTGTTGTGACATGTTCACATGTTGATGTGACATGTTCACATCAACCCACACAGTTTATTGACACCCCAGTCCACCACTTCCTCATTTGATTGTTGGTCATCCACTCCCTCCCCATCATGCAACATTTCCATAAGCTACAAAAGGGAGAAAAAATCTTTCGCTATATGCCAGCACTGAAGGTTAAAGAAAAACTATATTTGAGTCAAACTGAGGCATAACAGAGTTCACTAGGATCACAGAATGCATTTATCCAGCCAGACAATAAAAACAGAGGTAGAAAACACCCCGTGCAAGTCAGCACTTGAATAAAACAAATGACAGCATTATATATGTACACTTATCCACACACACAAAAATACCCACTAGAGGAGAAATAACTATAGACAAAAGAAACAGAACAATAAAAATTATGTCACAGAAGACTCCAATATTATTTTATATATCTTCTGTTAGGGGATACACTATGTGTGAACTGAGATTGTTCTACAAGATACAGTTGTATTATTATTAAGTTTAGGGCAATGCATTTTTGTTTTAAAATTGTTGAAGTTTTTTTAAATGCCTGCCTATGTGAAATGATTAATGCGGTGCAGACTGTGCAGCAGTAGAGTGAGTAGGGAATTAGAGCCTCTGCCACTTCACCTAGAGGCATTTATCTTTTATTTTTTCCCCTGGTGCCCGTGCTGAGCCTCAGGGTAAGCTGACACATTTTTTAATATAAATTAAGCTTCTTTTTTTTAAATGTGTGTTGAAAATCTTGAAGGAAATGAGAAATGTGTGTAGGCACCAGTACCAGCTGCCATTGCATGAAAGAAAGAGGTGACAATTTCCTGCAGATTCTGAATGATTGTTTTAATGGGGTTGGATCGGAGGTAACAAGCACAAAGATATTGTGCTGCCAGAAGAACAGGATCTGTTCTCTCCCCAGCCTCATGCAACAAGATGTAACATTTAGCTTCTGGCTCAACATGGCATCTCTTCAGTGCTTTGATTTATTCCCACTTTTGCAAATCACTGTGGTATGCTACAGGAGATGCATTTAGAGCCCCTGTTATAGTTCATTGAGTAGCACTGCTGTTATCACCACCAGAGGAAAATTTCACTTGTATCAAGACTGAGTGACCTAGAATAAAGGAAAAATAATAATAATAAAAAAAGAAGCGGGGAGGTTTGTTGGACTAGGATGAAACTGCATTTAGGTTGAATGAAATTCCCTTTATTACAAATACAATTTGAATCAAAATGGGAACTAGGAAGATTTGGCTTCCTGCCTTGTTTTGAATAACACTGAGCACACAGCAGCTATGATAATGTGAGTGCATATGTAATGACTCTATTATTATGTTTATATATGGAAACATCATTCACTGTCAGGGAAAATGAAAGATATCTTCATGGATTTGTCCATTCAGTTGCTTCA
>NW_008649845.1:146546-166273 GCF_000695815.1 Acanthisitta chloris
ACAGTCATAACAGCACAGACTCACCACATCCTGTGACAGAAAACTAATCATAGACAAGGATCATAAATATACAGATTAATTACTTTGGCTCTTAGAATAAAGAGTGGTATTATAATGATTGAAGTTGTGTTATGATAATTAAAGTTTATTCACTAGGAATTGTAAATTGAAATACATGGGTTTATATGTTCTGACTTCTCCCTCTCCCCCTTCTCCCAAGTTACGCATGTAGTAGAAATTATTTAAGTTTGTTCCTTAGTTTACACTGAAAGACTAAAGAGAAACTGCCACTCTTAACAGAAGATCCATCATACAGTGTCTGTGCCATATCATCACCACTACAAGGACTCTCCTGCTTCTTTCCTGCTTTTAGGTATAATCAAATGGTTTAGAGGAAATACTGTTAACTGCAAAAAAGTGACAAACTTTTCAAAGGTTTGAGTACTCCTGATTAGAAGGAGATTTTATAAGAACTGCCTTAAAGGCAGCTTAGCTGCTCCAGAAAAGTAATAAACTAAATGACATGGTAGATTTATAATCTCAACTGGTCAACAATTTCAGTGATTTTTTTTTTCTTGAGGGGAAAATCACCTGTAGTTCTTGAGGAATGGAGAAAAGAAAAAAAATAAGTGATAGTGTGTCCACCCAGCTTGCCCTATGAATACTGAAAGCCTAAATGAAACATGTTAGTCAGCCAATTAATGAGGAATGCAAACCTGTGAGGGTCAAAGCAGCATAGCAGGTGACGGGCTGGAAGGTGCAATACTGTGTGCAGCAGAGGTGAATTGTCCGTAGGGCTTCATCTTGTTTCCTGACAATCAAATACCAGGTGTGAATTCACCTTGGTGATGAATTACAGGAGGAGAGCACCTCACTAAGGACAGGCTGGCCTAAACCTTCCTAGTGCTAGAACCAGTCTGAGCTGAGGATTTCTCACCTGTCAGGTTACTTATACTGTAGCAGCAACTTCAACTCCTCCTGTGTGATCACTTAATTGACTGAGAAATTCTACATTTCTGTGGCATAAAATTGGACGTCCATTCCATTTAAGCTGCAGCCACCTTTTTCAGGAATGTCTACTTAACACCTTACTGGATATGTCTGGATGAGAGTGGGCTGATGATTTGCATTTTAAAACTCTAACCAGTTAGGTTAACAGGAATCTTCTTGTCCTTCAACAAGTCATATCTTGAAGTGAAAAAATCTCAGTTACACAATGGTCTTAATATATTGGAACAAGTGTGTTAGTTGACATGGAAACACACATTTTCTCCTTTCAAAAGCAAGAAAGGACAAAAAAGTCTTTAAAAGATATATTAGTATTCTTTCAGAATACATAGGAGAAAACAAAAGTTGTATAGTATAATGAACCACTCCAGCCAGCATATTTCAAAGACTATCTGCTTCAAATATTTGCATCTATTATTTCTAAACAATTATGACTTCTAACATGGTACGACATTTGTATTCATTGAGGATAAAAGCCCTGAGCCTGCCAATACTTACACATGTGCTTTACTAACTTCAATCTTTTTACTGTCCTAGAGGACTAAATATGATTTCCTTTGAAGCTCATGCACAGAGGACTGATGTCAGGCTGGAGGCTGGGTCCTGCAGGCTGATCTCTATTATTCAGCTATCAAACTACGGACTGTCTTGATTCTTGTCTAGAGATAGCTTCTCCGGTACAGTAATTCTGAATATGAAAGACAACTTACAGTCATGCTTGCCTTAAGGTACACAGATAAGATTGCTTTTCAGTGGTCTTACAGCTTCTATTAAACAAAAAAATGTGGGTTTGGGGAGAGTTTTATCTTTTTTGATTTTGGCCAAATGATGAATATGTAGATTTGAACATTTTATTCCGTGGATAGATGCAAATAAGCAGGAGAGGAGGCATATATAAGCCTGTCCTCTGAGACAGAATTCCTGCTCTCCAGCCTACTGTTGACCATTCCCCAACATCATTGCCTTAAATGTTGAATCTCCTGTGCCATTGCTTGAGACAGGTTCTCTGCACAAAAGCAACATTTTTCCTCTTGCTGCTGCCTAAGGCTGCAAAAACCCTCACAAAAATAACTGAACTAAGCGGGACTTTGTGAGCAAAGATAAGGATGTGTGCACAAGCCCAAGTTAACGCACAGTAGTTGTGGCATGAATGCACACAGGAAATTTGCAGACACCTATCTTCTTTAGATTTAGAAGCTGATGCCCACAATTCCCTCTTACTATAACAAGCACAATGTATTTATTCTCATGTTTCTAGGAATTCATCAATGTTAAAAAAATGAAAGACAAATTTTGAATTCAAAAGGTCGCAGGCACATAATCAGCCTGTAACCCATCACATTCATTAATTATGCATTACTATACAATTACATTACATTTAGATAAAAATGTTTAGATTGAAGAATGCCCACCATTTGCTCATTAATATTAGTAAAATCTCCATGCAATTTTCTGAGTTTGCGTGCTGCTAAGGAAATTCAAAGGGCTATGCAGAATGCATACCAATGCAGAGTTGGCCACTTAAGATCACCTTTTTTAGATTCCTTACCACACTGGCAAGAGGAAGATAGTTAAGAGGCACAGTTGGACAACTTTGAATGTAATATCAAAGGCTTGAGGATGAAACAAACAAATATATGCTGTGATACTGGTCAACACAGAAGTTACTTCAAATACAAATCATAGGGAGAACAGATTGACTTGACTGACCTGGACTGTGTAACACAAACATGCCCAAGTACAATCTCTGACAGGAATGTGCATCAACTGTTTTATTATGTGGTTGGCATTACAAAGATGTATCAATAGTAAGAGACATCAAGCATAATGACAAATGATTACAACTGCCCTACATCTATTTGAGCAAGTAGATCATCTTTCTATAATACTGCACATTCATAAAGGAGCTTGAAAATGTTTTTAAATGGTCTGAGGCTGGGAGGTGCTGAGCTGAAAGAGGTTTTAGGAGACCAAAAGAAACTGTATCTGCTTGCCATTGTGTAGAACCAGACCTACGGAGTCCAGACAACAAAATTAACTGCAGTTTTTGACAAAATGAGGACAGTAGAATTTGGCTCAGTTAGTCAATATCAGTGCAGAATGATGTATTGCAAATATTGAACACTGAACTTTAAAGGGAAAAAAAATCACTTCAAACTGTTTGACTTGTTTATAAGGAAATAGCCAGTGGTTTACTACACACTGATTGTCTTATTGTTATACATGAATAATGAAGTTTGTAAGAGGGGATACACCTTTTTGGGGATGGATGAAATGATACCCATATATATAATTTGTATTATAATATTAATGTTACTACACCAGGTTCCAGTTCAGAACAGCATTTATGCTTATGCTTAGTTGAAAGCATATGAAATGAGAGTTTTGTTGGAGTTAGACATATGCTCAAGGCTCAGTCTGTATCTTCAGAGCTTTGTTCAAGTGAGACACAAAATGCCTCCACAGGGAAGTTTTTTCCTAAATTAGAAGAGACTTTTGTCTCCACAGACTACTGGACCTTGGAAATCAGTGACACTGAAGAAGAAATTCGGGCTTTACTGGACAAACATCTCATCATACACACTGGATGAAATAATGCAGCAAAAGAGCTAATTGTTCCTTTATACATGGGAGGGATGAGACTACTACTGATTTATAGAAGATTGTTCTATTGTACATTTTAGGATGTTAAGGAGCTAGAGTATAGAAAAGAGCCACAAATGTATTCAAGGACTTCAGAAAATACCTTGCAATTAAAGGGTTCAATCAGTTTAGCAGATAAAAAATTAGATTAAGAGATTACTCTGTAACAGCATACAAGTACCTTCATGTGGAGAAAATCTAGGCACTAACAGGCTCTTTAATCTAGCATATTAAAGCATAACAAGAGCCATTTCAAATAGGAAATAAAGCACTCACTTTTAACAGAGAAGGTGATTACCTACTGGAAGTTCCCACCAGAAGGGGGAAAACCTGTACCTTTTGCAGTCATCCAGCCAGGCCTGGCTGCTACTCTGGAAGATTCATGCTAGCCAGACACAAGTTAGGCTCGGTTAAGAGGAAGTTATTGGTGCAGCTCAGTAACTGGGTTCAAATTACTGGCTGCTGCTACTTAAGTATCAAGAGTAAAAGGTGTAGAGGTCCCTTTGGGGTTCAAAATGCCTTGAATATATGTTTTCTCATAATATCCTTTTCAGGTGGAAAACCTATTACTTCCAGTTTTAGATGGGGAACTGAGACATAGAAATGCTAAGTGGTTTGCCTCAAGCTCTCAAAGGAATGGCAGAACAAGGATTAAACCACAGCCTTTCAGGACTAAGACTGCTGTTTGAACTGTTACAGCAATATTCCTCTCTCACAAACTGTATTACATATATTTAACATGACCCTTTAAAATATCTGTGAGCTTTCTGAATGAACATAAAACTGAATTGAATTTTCTTCTATTTTAGTGGCAATTGTTAATATTGTTATTGGGCAGCATGGTTTGAAAGGCAAGTGTTTTTATTTCCAGGATTAGTATGATACATACTTGCTCACCCCTAGAATTCTACATATCTGGGACCCACATGAAAAGTAGGTCCTCTGGCACACAGCGAGTGATTTCTGTGATAAAACAGAAGATTCAAAACAAACAAAAAAAAATAGTATGTATCAGAAGTGAAACAACATTTGAGGTTTTCTACTAAGCAATATTATCAAGTATCTGAACATAGATTTTGATGCTGGACTCAAGCCTGATCCTACTTTGAGTGAAGAACACAGAAAAATGCTTGTTGCCTCACATAGTAACAGGATCCAGGCAAATATCACATAGCACAGCATTGCGCTGCCAGGAAAGCCAAGATTACATTTCCATGTAGGAGAGGTCAGAAAATCTTCAAGTGTATTAAAGCTCCTTTTAAAATATTTCATGTAAAGAATATACAATAAAAATAATAAAGCCAGGTAAATAAGTAACATTCTGCTTCAGTTTCCTGGGATGCACTCATCCCCTTTATGGCCATTTGAGGCTACACTGCATTTGTTTTCTTTCTGATTTCTGCCACCTTGTTTGTACTTAGAGAATATTCTAAGATTGCAAAGGTGGACCTGGTTATTTCTTATGTCTATCCTCTATTAGCAGCTTAAAATAAATTCTAACATAACCAGATATGAAGCCTTCATCATGACTATCACCTCAGTTATTGGCTCCATAGTCATCCAGACTAATAGTATTTGGTTATTGCCCTACTTAAAGGTACATTAAAGCTGTGTCTGCAATAATACTATTTACAAGAGTAAATTCATTCCTTCTCATTCTATTCACTAGTATTTGCTATTAAATTAATGCTAGAGGAGGAAGGATTTAGAACACTTCACCTCCTGCAGAAGTAATCAGAAAACATTTATGAATGTTTGCAGTTGTGATGGGAGGAATAGAACAGAAAGCATTTTATTATGATGATTTTATCCTATTTCTTTTGATTGGTGTTAACTAGTGTACAAAGATCCAAGGCTCATCGGAGAAAAGGGATCTATGCATCTTCAAAATTCCCTGCTAATAAAATAAATTTTAGGGGGGGGAAACGTAATTCATACCTTACTGTGTAAGCTCACCTCCACTAGCTGCCAACACCACAAAGCACTGGAGCATACTGTTGAGGAATGAAAACTACTCTAAAAGATAATATCAGTCTAGAAATTCAGTCACTGAGAGCCTGCTTCATGAACTGAAGCTAATTAATGCTCTCATGTAGGGTTGAACCCAAACCATCAGAATGATAGCAGCTCCACAGCTGAATTATTTTTTTAGTACACTGCCACTTAAAATTCCACCCAGTCTCTTTAAAAGGATGGAGCACATGATCAAATTGTGCTACAGGAAGGGAAAAGATGAACAATAAAAGTTAAAACCTCCTAAAATCCAAAGATTACCTAAGATATTTAAATACAGAATGACTTTCTATTGCAAAATTGCTTTTTGCAAAAAACATCCTTTAATTATCTGCACAGTTACTCCTTGCACAGTTCTGTTTAGAAGCTCTAGAAAAGGTACTTTTGTCAGCTCAGTTTAACACAGCTGCTTCAGTAAAGGACTTGAATATCCTAATATCAAAGCACAATGATGATACTGACAGTGTGAACTATGCAATTTTTTTCACCAGAGTAATTTTTGTGTGCAGATGTCTGGAAGAATGTGAAAATAAAAACCAAGGGTAGATTGATCAGATCCCTTTACCTTAGGAGCAGGAAGAAGCACAGATCATTCTTAAGAAGGGTATGATCCATAATATTTGCAAGCTATTTTCACATTTTTCAAAAAGACTTTAACTTGGGACTTTCTCCATGACAGTGTTTACAGGCCCTTCCCATTCATTTGCATTCCTAGATGCACTTGCTTGCATACTCTGCTTTCTAAAATAGACAAGAATGAGATTTCAATGTGTGTTTAGGCTGGGAGAGGATGATCAGATAAATACGACTATAAAACCACATCTGCTAATGTCTCTCAATGATGCTACAGCTGCTGAAAATCATAACATTTAGTCATCTAGGTTATCAACTACCTCAAAATTATATTTACAACTGGATTTTTCATCAAATACATGGGATTATCAAAGGTAACATTTCAAAAGGAATTGAGTTAGGAGACTAAATCACATTGACTTTCAATACAATGCAGGGATCTACGTGACATAAATATGTGACATATATAGATTAGCATTTTCAATACTAACCCATGTCAAAGGCAGGAGGCCTTACACTGCACTGGGAACCAGGACATAGCAATTGAGAAGAACTAAAGGGAAAGGGAAGGGTAGAAGAAGCTCAACGGGGGGCACAGCATTTGTAGAGAATATTGTTCATTGAAGCATGGTTTTTCCCTCTACCAGAAATGCTACCAGGAGTTACTGTACCAGTCTTGAAGGAGAACTATTGTCTTCTTCTGCCTGGTGTGGCATGCAAACTGAGCACCAGCTTGTGAGATTCAAACCAGCATGGCTTTGGCAATCCTCTGTCATAGCCAGAAGATATGAAGATCAGTCCCATAGTCGAACAAACATAGACAATGAGGCCCTGGTCTGTGGCAGAATGGCTGACAGGGCAACAGGAGCTCCAGGAGGCTATAAAGCAGTGGAGGTCTAGCAATAGTTCTTTTTCTAGCTCGTGGACAGAGCCGAGATACGTCAGAGAAGGAGAAGGAGTACTAACATGGCAGCAGCTCCTTTACAGATGTTTCAAAGCAATCTCTGAGGCACATGAATGTCTCAGGTGTGAATGGGATGCCTTTTCATGACTGGCATGGTGCACAGCACAGATCATAGAGCTGCCATCCCTGACTGTAGCAAAGTGAGTGAAGATGCCTACTTATGATGATTTAGGCAGGAAATGTTCTTTTTAGACCCATATCCAAGACATCACTGGAGCTCAGGAGTTTGCACAGCATGCTCAAGAGTATGTTTCCCTGATGAATCATTGATTTTGAAATAGCTTTCTATGTGGTGCCATACAAAGAGAAGTTTTGCTTCCAGAAACGTCTCTAGTTCTGAGAAAATGATATAACATGCAGAAAACTGATAGGAATTTTGTCTTGGGCTTTAAGACAACCAAAAGAGACAAAAGCCTACGGTTTTGAGCTCTTAAATTTCCTCCTGAACTTCTAGGTTGCCCCTCCTTCTGAGCTGGGTCTAGCTTTCTCTGTGCATGCACACTGGGAATCATGGTATATAACAGAAGTGATTTAGGAGAGGTGAACACCTTAACAGAAAGGAGAAGTCCTAACTGATTTCATTGTAAGCAGTCAGAAACTTAATGTCTATGGTTGACTACCTGCAGTTGTATCTCAATGGGTGCTAGAGAGCTCCTAGAATTACAATGGAAGTACACAGGTAGCAGACAACTCAGAACTTCCAAAGCTAAGTGACAGACCCAAGGCACGTTTATGGGATGCAGCTGTGGACCCTACCATTGGGCCAAAGAGACACTGACACAGAAGTTTACTTCAGTAATGTGATGATGGCATATAGATTTAGGCTTGAAACTGGAACCCAGCAGCTGTTTGCTATGGATCATTAATCATGTTCTGTGCACTTGTGTAGCTGCCTAGAAGAAACTGTCCTTTTCTCTTACCAGTACAAAACAATGCAAATCATGTCCAGAATGGTGGAGGACAGAGGATAGTGGTGTATCCCGGAAAAACAGTCTTTGCGGGTTGACTTGAAAACTACCTGTGTTTCTGGGGCAGGCAAATTTCCAAGAGAGTTGATCAGGTTGTTCAGTTCACTCTTCAGATGACTGGCAAACAAGCTGCCAGTTAATCCTATATAGGACCCCAGTACCACAGGTAGATGCCCTGATGACGATAGCACAGAATGAAGGGATCAGGGCTTCTAACCACCAGATCTTGATTCCCTGTAAAAGATTATTCAATGCAATAGCATCTGGGCCAATGTTAGGAAGAACAGGTTGAGGAAGGTGATCCTTCTCCTCTACTCAGTGCTGGTGAAACACATCTGGAGTACTGGGTCCAGTGCTGGACTACCCAATACAGGAAAGCATAGGAAAGACTTACGGAGTGAATGCAGCAAAGGACCACTAAAACAATTATGGGTCTGGAGCATCTTTTATCAGAGGCTGAAAGAGCTTGGAGAAGGCTCAGAGGGATCTAATCAGTGTGTCTTAAGCACCTGAAGAGAGAAAATTAAAAAAAAAGAGATCCAGACTCTTCTCAGTATTTCCTAGTGACAGGACAAGAAGAAATGAGCATAAACAGAAGCATAGGCCTAGATTATCTCAAGAGCTTCCTTCCAACCTAACCAATTCTGTGATACTTTAAAGGCATTGCTGTATTTCTTGATTGCAATTTTACAAGTCTCAAGGCCACCTATGTAAGTTGTAGCCTTTTATTACTATATATAAGGTAGCACCAGGGAATATTGACCCTGCAGAGAAAAAAACAGGGACCAGAAGTAAAAATGTGACCTGATTTATACTCAATCTGAAGGAGAGGTTGCACAGAGTTGGATCCTTTGCCAATAACCTACATGCTACACAGTATTCTCAATAGTGATGTAATTCAGTGTTGAGAACTATATAAAAAAAAAGATCAGATTTTGCTTTCTGATGAAAAAGAACACCAGAGCATCAGTAATTGTCACGTCTCATTTGAGACCCCAAGGTCACCACAGAAGCTGAAAATGTCATTTGTTTAGTGGAGAATATGGCCCTGATTGTCTACTGCAATTTTGGAAAACAAGGAAGATGTGTGAAATTCAAGGTTGTGCTGTCTAAACTGACCTTAGCAATTCAAATATGGATCTTGGCAGAGGACCTACATGAGTCCTCAGAGAAAACATATCATAGACCTCAAAGAGGAAGCCACATGACTGGCTAAGCTGTCATCAGATGTGTTTATAATCAGGTCACCTGAGCAGTTTTCTAACTACATGAAATCACTGCCCAAGTGTAAGAAAACCCTTTATGACATGGTTAAAAAAGACAATGAAGAAACAGTTGCAGAATATAGGTCATTTAAGACCTCTGAAAAGTACCAATTGTTTTAGCTTGTAGTATCTGCATTTCCTACTAGATTACTAGATTACTAGAAGGGTACTAAAAAACAAAGCAGCTGAATTTGACCCACTCTGATACTCTGAACTGATGAAATGCAAGAGACTTGGTGAATAGCCATTTTAAAAACAATATTGAGTTAACGAATATTGGCAAGCTCTGTTATTTCTAAAAACCAACAGTTACATTAGCCGCTGATTTTAATTCCTGTTTAAGGCCTTTTATTTAACACAGAAACAAAGTTCCCAAGGTACTTAGAACAATAAACCTTCACAATCTTGGCTGTATCTTCTCTAATACTCAACTGTCCCTCTAGATCACAGCCAGATCCAAGCTGTTGTATCACCCTCATTTATAGCTTCAGTCCTAGTAGACTCCTCCTATCCTTCGGATACTTTCCTAAATTCTTCCTGCTATCACGTATATGGAGTGTTTCACAAGTGCTTTCTAATTTGGATCTCACTTCACTCTTAGCAGAGTGGAGAGCAAGAGTTAAAGCTTCCAGTGTGTACTTCTGTGCCCAGAATGAGGCCTGGGATGATGTTATGACCTGATTTGTAAAAGGTCTTTCTGCCCAAATTAAGGTGCAAACAAGGCCATATGCCAAAGTTAATAATACATTAATAACCTAATAATATAATAATATGGGGTTTATTTATTAATAAATGTGAGGTAGAGAGAAAGATATAGGAAAGAGTAGGGGGAAGAGAAAGCGAGAGAGAGAGAGAGAGAAAGGCAGTCAGAACACATGGATTTAGTGGTGTCCCATTAATCCTTCTTCACCCTGGGCTTCTCGGTGGAGGTCTCAAGTCAGTCTTCTGGTGGTGGAAGTTTCGAATCATGCTTTTGGTAGTGGAGGTCCCATGTTGCTCATCTGGGAGTACCACCTTCATACAGTCCAAATTCTGGGCATCTGTGGAAGGTGTATTCCTAATTTGCATGCAAAGCGAGGCTGGGTGTGCCTTCATTTGCATGCCTCCTTGGGGTGGGGGTTCGGTAGTTGGAGATACCACCTGTCTGATAACTCGGGGTGATCTTTGTTGACCAGTGATATGTGTATCCAGTTTGCCACAGTGGGAATTTTTGTCCAGATATGTTAATCAGGATGTGCTAACAAGATCTCACCTCCATCAGGCCTGGAATTAGTGCAAACACATATCTTTTGTGCTTAGCTCAAGTTGGTGCTGTAGAGCCTAGTGTGTCTTATCTTAGGGTGAGTCCCTTTTGTGGCTTTAATAGTGTTTGAGACAGGCAAGGTATTCTTTAATTCCTTACAGATAGCATGGTCTGGACAAAAATCTCCTTAAAATGTTCTTTCTGCACATTACTAGCAATACCTTTTATGATCACTGCCAACAATGTTACCACTGTGCTCCCATCTACTCATATAAATCAGATTATCATTATCACCTTAGACCTCTAGCTGGGCCTCATTCCCAACCTTTGTCTTGCAGATCTTTCTGCACAACATCTGAAAATTACTTTTTCATTAATGTAGTTAAAATTCTCATCCAACTCTCAACTCTTAATATCTTGCATAATGAAACCACCTTCTCTCTGGCCTTTATAAATGCTTTCTTGTCCCACTTGTTACATCTATCCTCCATCACGTATCTACCCACCTCTCACTTTGGCCTGATCCCTCCTCTCTTTACATCTTACACTGCTTCACCTTTTATGTTGCAATGTATGGCACAAACTCTTACATTCACTTGCCTCTATACAAAGACTTCTGAGGCTGCTTCCTGGAAACTTACTCATCGTGGAGAGGCCGTGGTTTATGAGAGCAGCCTATGTTTCAAAGAAGCACTTTGATGTTTTTTCCCCTCTGCCCTCCCTGTAAACATTTATAAAGTTCCCTCATTGTACCCTTCAGATCCTTCTTTTGCGATGCTACAGGAAAAATGCTGCCTTGCTGAGACCACAGCTTGTCATGCTGACCAGTACTAACTCAGTGCCTCCTTATTCCCTTAATATGTCAGTATCCACTTCTACCCATTCTTCTGGACTCACATAGCAAGGTTTTCCTAACAAAGGTCGTATCTTCTGCTGTGTTAGTACAATTTCTGACATACTGGAGTTCTGCTGGGGGCCTCTGGGTGTAACTGCAATAAAAAAAATCCATTCTAAGTTTTGAATACCACATTGAATAGTATCTATCTTAATACACAGGGCTAAACAGTCATATTCATTAGCAGTCCAGGCAGAGCTGTGGCTCCAAATGAACTTCAAACAAGAATTTTACAAGTGAAGAGCCAGAAAGAAATCAGTCTATCCCCCATTCAGCTCCATTTTCAGATCAGAGTATGACAGAATATATCTGGAAGTCAGCAGATCACTGTTGCATTTTCTAATATGTTACAATATTTTGCTTTAAAATAAAATTGAACTAACAATACAGAAAAAATTAAAAGGTATTCCCACCTGTTTGAAATCAGTGCAGTCACTATGACTTTAACAGAACTGTAGCAAATTATGCCAGGTAAAGCCTCAGCACAATATATGTAGAAAAAACTCACACTGTTGATTAGGGGACCAATTTCTTGCTGATTATTTTTAATTTCTGTTTAGCACTTCCCTTTCTCAGGAAAGAGAAATTATTCCAGTTAGCTTTACTCTCCCATACTCAGTACCTTAGCAGTGGTGGTGGTTTGCCCCCTTAGTAATGCATGGTCAGAATGCTGTGGTAGTTACAGTACCCTAATGATAGAAACAGGTCACGATTCTATGTTTTAGTGCATCAGCTGCATTAGATGCAAAATTCTGACTTAAAACCTGTTACTGAAATGCTTTCTTTTAAAAATAGATTTTTTTATGTAAGTCTTCTCACCCTTTCCTTAGCAAAATACAAATTCTGACATAGCTTTCTTTGGAGCTCCCAAATAGCAGAGCAACTATGATTAACAACCTACCCTTTCATGTGGTATATTTAGCAAACCTGAACCTACAGGTTTTACTGCTTGGATTTTGCTTGCTAAATCTTCCTTTCTTGTTTACTGTAAGCGTCTATCATTGACCTTCTTCGTTTTATTTCTTCTAGACGGACTATATGGCATTCATATTCTGGCAGCCTGACTCGACATAAGGACATTCAGTGGAGTCAGTAAACTTTCTGGTCCTTGCTAAAGATACTGCAGTTCACTCGTCGTGGAACAAGAGTGGCACCCAGTGGCCAAAGAGCTTGGTCCAACACGGGTGTACCGAAGTTTCTGCCTTCTACATTTAATAAATCCCCTTCCCTCATACTGAAGACAGAAAATCTTTTGTGATCAAGGTTCCCAGACCCTACTCCCAGGACTTGAAAGGCAAAAGCTAGAGAACTGAAGCTAAAAGGTTTCCTCCCTCTACTCTTTCTGTATGTCACGTTTTCTGAGAGCATAAACAACCCACCACAGGTAATAGACACTTATAAAGGCTATTGCTTTTTTTCTGAGGGATCAGGCAGCCACTGACTTGCCTGACACAAGCCTGGAAGAAGGAGGAGTTCAAGGACTTCATCTAACTCTAACACACTGCCCAGTAGTCCAGATGAGGTAAAGATATGCTTTTAAACTGCCCTGAAAAAAAATGTAGCAGCAGGAAAGAAAAATCCAGGGACAAAGCCTGCTTTGTGATCTCCCCTCATGGGCCACATACAAAGAAGGCTCTGTGCTGCTCCCGGTCCATGAGTGGGTTCCACAAGACCATAAATTAAACTATTGCAAAGGAGGCACAGATGGTGACATGATGTGGTGATGAACACTGCTACCTGTGTGACGGTACACATTTCATGTGCTTCTCAGAGGTTCAGGTAATTTTGTATTCATTTTTCATAATGTACAATCAGAGTACAAAAGCCTGGGTTTCAGTTGATGTGGCATGTTGTACTTTTAATGAATTTCTTCATGGGAACTGTTGCAAGTGAGAAGGTTTTATTCCCCCTTTTTTTTTCTTTAACTTGGGGATACTTAATGTTTTAAACTGGAACATCGACTTTGAAAACACTCCACAAGAGAGCCTAATTAAGACGCAAACAACTATTACCCTCAAGGGAACATTCTCCAAGACAGAGACTTGGGTGTTAGGTGAACAAGACCAAGCTCACTAAAACACCAATGTTTCACAATGCTCTAAAATTCCCAATGATAAATGGGTGATAATGGTGCAGCTGCTTGCAGTGCAGAGTCTAGGGTTTTGTTTTGAGGTCCTACTTGCAGTGTGAAAATCTGTTTCTACAGAGGCCAGCAGATAATGTATTCGAGAATAGTCTTGATTCTCCTCATACCTGGCATTCCTTAAATTTTAACCCAAAATTTGCCTTAACTTTCTTCTAAATGCCCTAGCACCTAAAATGGTATGGTCAAGGGAAACTGTCAACTAAAAATAAACTTTCTAGTGTGGATGGTTGCAGCTAGAGCTTTACAATGTGACCTGAGTTGATTAAGTGGCTCACAAATAAAAAGGCACATGAGAAGAATCAAGCAGTAAAAGAAATTCTAATGTTTTAAAATAATATGATTTTTAGACATCTGCTGTGGCAATACTAAAACCCATGGATCTTTGTGCTTCCCGAGTTATGTTAGGAAAGAATTCAGCAGTCTGGACAGAAATTTCTGCCAGATTTTTTGTTAACGGGAAGTCTTTGTTCCCCGAGTGCTTCATTTTTGCTACACGATGTTATTGAAATGTTAACAAGAAAAATACTGTTCCTTATCAAAATGTGGCCTGACAAATCCACAGTGGTAGACTGACAAAAGTATGAAGATTTTCCCCGTAACTAGATTGTTTGGCTCTAGGGGAAGAAATGGCTGTGCTAATATTCAGCTTTATTTCACCTTGAATGTTGCCATTGCAGTGAGCAGAACATTTAAGAGCATGAGACATCTGGATCTGGCACTGGAAGATAAGGTCTAGGGTTTAGGGGTTACAGTGGAGTAGCAGGTTAATGGTTGGACTTGATCTCAGAGGTCTCCTCCAACCTTGCTGAATCTAAGATTCTATGACTTAGTTCAAATCAGGTACTCTAAAATGCATTGTTTCCACCCTCAAAAAGCACATAATCATCATACAGATCCTCTACAGAGTTAATACCAAGGAGGTTTCATAACAATCTTGCACTATTTTTGCAGCCTGTGGCTTCTAAAATTACTGTGACTATGCAAATGTACATCACTTCGCTATTATATTACCTGAACTTCTTTCCATTTGTTAATTTATTTTCTTCAGCATTTTATTTGGTCACAGTTTTCCTGAGGGAGGGAAGTCACTGTGTTGTTTGTACAGTGCCTGGTGCAATGGGCTCCTAATATCTATTTAGGATCCTTATGAGGTGGTGTCATAGAAATAATAAACATTTTTTTTCAACAAACAATAGAAACAAGTGCCTTTGAGAGCAAGCTGAAGAATAGAGGCCTTGTGGTATGAAAATGCTTCCAGCAGGGTGGAAAATACAAGATTATCTGTATATAACCTTTTCGGGGTGTTACATTTCCCCATGATTTTGCAATGCAATCTGGATATTTAAAATTTGTCATCTTATTTACCTTAATCTGATGTAAAATTATTGTCAAATAGATATTTTTCTGTCTCAAAATTGAATGGAGTGTGGCATTTCAAGAGTATGGCGTGAACCGTTTTCTACAACATGATGCCATAATGTAAAATGAGTAACAATATTCCCAAGCAACAAAATCATTTTAGGCCAGTGATACTGTACATCCTTTTATTTTTAAAGTGTAAAAACCTGAACATAAAACCAGTATATAATTGGTATCTATGAAGGAGCTCAGCAAGTCTGTAAACTTAACTTCCCACTGGTGAACATGATTTTTCATCATTACAGCTGCAACTTTGGTTTCTACCCTTGCAATGCTGGCAGGTGAACCTGAACTGAAGCTCTGATCAAGAGAAGAACTCCAAGTGATCCCATAAGGGTGTCTGCACAACTGATCTCAGGACCTGACCCTATGACTGTTCAGATGCTCAGTTTATCTTTCCCTGGCATCTACCTGATCTGCGGAGTGTGTGCAGAGTTTCATTGGCTTCAAAATTATCAGGCTCTGTCTCTAAGGTCAAGACACAATTGAGTGATGAAATAAGTTAGATGGTGGATTGCTGCCATTCTCAAAATAAAGTATTTCTCCAGCATTCTGAAATTCTGTATTACTTTGCTTATTATTGCTATTTATGGTAGTTCTCTCCATATTCCAGCCTTTTTCTACTTATTTAAGGATTGCCCTGACTGTGGTGCTCATAATCCTTTGTTGTTACACGAGTATCTTTGTGGTACGTAATCAAAAATGTCTTCCAGGGACAACTCCAACACCTCAAGTGAGAAAGAAACTGGAGAGTCACATGGTGAGTGTCAGGCATTCACAGGAATGGATAAATTCCTTTCAGCTTCTTTCTCTCACATCTTTTCTGTGAACTTTGTTAGGACTATAAGAAGAGAATGCTCCTCCTGCAGGCCCTACCTAACTTGCAATGGTATGAAATGGCTAGAATAACCAGAATGAACAGATGAAAGCTGGGAAGGCTCACTTTTCCTCTTGCAGAATATGCAAAACTAAGTTGGAGACATCTAGAAAGGATCAGTTGATGTGATGAGTTAAGGCTTTACTCATCCACAGAATCACAGAATTTCTCAGGTTAGAAGGGACCATAGTGAGTCATGTGGTCTAACCTCCCTGCTCAAGCAGGGCCATCCACTTTTCCTTCATGAGTTTTAGGGGCCACTTTGGCCCTCAAACCCATACACTACCTCCCACATAGCAACTTCAGGAGTCTGAAAACATTTCAGCTATAAACTGGAATTATTTTAACAAGTGATTTTTCCCCAAAATATTTTACAAGTAGGCCTATTAGCACAGATTACTGTATTTCATCCAAATATTTCAGTATAAACCTATTATAGTTTGTTATCATTGCAGTAAGAGTTATAGCCAGGTAAAACACCTGGAAACTTATGTATGTGCATCTAACCAAGGAAAAGTTTGCACTTTGACTATGACAGAACAATATTTGTGCACAAAGACTGAGTAGATTTGAAGTTGTAAGATGAGAAAGCTCAGCCTTGGTGACAGTCATGTATGAAGTGCATTATTAAAACAATGCTCTGACATGATATTTTTTATGTACATGAAAACTTTTAGACCAGCATCTTTTTTTTCTTGAGTTAAAATAGCCTGGATGCCTCAGCTGATCGTAAAGTTGATTGATCCTATGCTATTTTCATACTTGCCCTTCCTGAGACCCAGTCCACAGTCCTTCAAATTTCTTCAGATTTTAAGTAGAAAAAAATCACCATTATATTAATTTCTTGTAAAGCCCCTTTGGAACTGAGAAACTATCGTTGGGCTAGTAACAAATATCACTTGAAATTCCACATGTTTACCAGCAGGTGGAGCTTATATTTTATATTTAATGACTTCATTTTACACTTAATCACTTCAAATTCAAATAGTATATATTAAAACAAACACTTTATACCGCACAAACTCAAAACACCAGTGTTTCAGCATGGAGTTTCACCACGACATTTTATTCCAATAGTCCACAGTATGCAAACAATAAACCCTAGGCCAGATCCCTTACTTACTGATACCAATTGCGAAGTTCCCTGTATTTTTCATGACTGCATAATTATATCTATTTTCATTATTTCATTATTCTATATTCACCATTTTCATTATTCTGTAAATGTGGCCCCTTTTCATTATATTCTTTCCTACTGACTCCACCTATTCCCAGGTGTTCATACATGCTTTATTTACCTCATATGCATAAGTTTCAACGGTGATAAACTTGATTAATCTCAGAACACAACTGAACCCACATCTGTAAATAGATATTGATATTGTGTATCAGCCTTCCTCCACTCAATTTTTCACAGGACAGCACTAACATACATTACAGCATCATCTGTTACAATTTAACTAACACAAGCTATTGATGGAAGAAGATAAGTCTAATGCAGAAAGCTATTTAGAATTACACCCATTATTTCTCTGAATGAGAAATTACCTTTTACAAATCCTTTAATATCTCCATTTCTTTACATCTACCTAACAATATCCTTGATTATCTCTGGCTTTTTAGTAACAGTGTAGCTTTCTGGAAATATCTTCTTAGCATTCAGTTGCACTGTCATAGTATCATGGAATGATACAGGCATAATTGAAAAAAACTTACAAAATCCTACAATTGTTTAAAAGTGTTGTGGAGAAGGGAACTTCTTTAATCTACTATGACAGAAGATACTGCAGAAATACTCTGCCAAAATGGCTTTTGCTGCTACCAGTGTATTTCAGGTTGAGCAAAATTGGACAATGTCTTAAGAAAATATCCACAGATATAAATATACATGCACATATATATGAGCACTAGCACCTCTGTTGGCACAGTATATTTTAGCTAAAATTCCACTGTACCACGCAATTGCTCAGTTTATATAATTACTCATAAGAACACTACTGAATTTGGTTCTTTACTGCTAATTTCCTAATCTGATCAAGATGTGTGTTGTATGGCACCGGCTGTAAGCTTCAAATATACAAAAACATGGGAGCAAATGAACTGCAGGTTCTGATCACAGTCTAGAATTAATCTCAATGCACAGAAATGAGCAGTGCCATTGTGCAAATGGCCCATTGGCTTGCTCAAATTTAAAAGCAAACAAACAAAATAACAACAACAACAAAAACAAAGACTCAACCCCCCCCCCCCACACAAAAACCAAAGCTCCACTGTAAACACAGAAGACCAATTCAATTCCAGTGTATGTCACTACACTGAGCACCTCATGACATCGATCTTAACCACCAGCATTCTGGGGCTCTGGAACTGACTTCCTTGCACCAGAGAAGAATGAACTCTGCTAAACTGAATGAGCACAGCAGTAGTGGAATCAGGACTGACTTAAATATGCAACATGCAGCAACCTCACATCATCTTTCTTGCATGGAAGAGAGTTATCAAGGACAAAGGACAAAATCATGGACTAAATTAATTCAATAAACATTTTTTCTTGTGGACATTTTATAAACATTTGACAGAGACATCCCATAGACTAAAGGAAAGGTATTGACATAGACAAATAGGGAAGATGATGGAGTATTGGGAAGTGTGAACTTGGCATGATGTAAATGGTACGGAATAAGGGGTGGAATGTGCTGGTTAGCCTGGGATGGAGTTAATTTCTTCTCAGTAGCTGGTACTGGGCTGTGCTTGGGTTCAGAATGAGAATAACGTTGATAACACACTGATGCTTTTGGTTCTGCTAGGTTGTGTTTATCTTAAATCAAGGACATTTTCTTTCCTGTTTCTCATGCTCTGCCAGTGAGAAACTGTAATAGTACATGAATGGCAAAAGTGCAGAAAAGAAACAGGGAGGGAGCATCACTGGGACAGGTGACCTGAACTAGCTGAAGGGACATTCCAAACCATAGAATGCTGTGCCCAGTACATAAACTGAGGGGAGGGAATTAGCCAGGCAGCCAATCCAGGTTCTGGAACAGGGGCTGGCATTGGTCTGTGGGTGATGGGCATTTGTACTGTGCACCAATTGTTTTGTTTTGTTGGCTTTTGGCTTTCTTTCTCTTCTTATTATCCATCAGTGTTCTGTCACATTTTGTTCTCTATTAAACTGTTCTTATCTCAACCTGTATATTTTACTTTTGTTTCTCCTCCCCATCCCACCAGGGCAGGGGATGAGGGGAGGAGGGAGCGTGAGCAGCTGTGTGGTTCTTGCTGCTGGCTGGGCTGCAAATCCATGAACCTGCATTTCCGTTCAACATCCACGTTTTTTGAGCAGCACACAGCCTTATGCCTGTTCCTGGAGCCTGAAGTGACAGGCTACTGCACAGAAGTGTGTCAGATCTCGCTGCCACACAATGGGTCAGACTGCAAGGGATCACAGTGGGTCGCTCATCTGGTCCAACCTCCCTGCTCAAACATGGGCCAGGATTCCATCCAGACTGTTCCTGAACACCTCCAGTGAGGAGAATCCATGACCTCTCTGGGCAATCTGTCCAGACGGATAAGACTGGATAAACAACACTAACACACAACGACGAATGTCAACAGGGCGGCGTTTCATTGCCTACACTCTTGTCGGGGTAACACACCAGGCGACACCGCCAGCAGCGCCCACGGCCCAACGGGACCTCCCACGGGGGCATTCTGCGCTT
>NW_008649846.1:0-24829 GCF_000695815.1 Acanthisitta chloris
CTCGTTCCGCCATGGCCGCGCTCAGCCCGGAAGCGGCGCACGTGGGTCCGCGGGCCATGGGCACTGCCGGGCAGGGCATGGGCGAGCTGAGCGACGGCGAGGAGGGGTGGGAGGAAGAGGAGGAGGAGGAGGAAAGCGCTGCCGTGGACCAGCAGACACGCTGCCTCTTCTGCGATAGGTAGTGGGGTGCGCGGGGAGCCGTGGTGTGTGCTCGGACTGGGCTGTGCTCTGACTGTGCTCTCGGTGTGCTCTCACTGGGCTGTGCTCTGCTCTGCCTGTGCTCTCACTGTGCTCTGCTTTGCCTGTGCTCTCACTGTACTGTGTTCTCCCTATGCTCTGCCTGTGCCATCACTGTGCTCTCACTGTACTGTGTTCTCCCTGTGCTCTGCCTGTGCCCTCACTCACTGCGCTCTGCTCTGCCTGTGCTCTGCCTGTGTTCTCACTGTGCTCTGCTCTGCCTGTGCTCTGCCTGTGCTCTCACTGTGTTCTTACTGTGCTCTGCTCTACCTGTGCTCTCACTGTGTTCTCACTGTGCTCTGCTCTCACTGTGTTCTCACTGTGCACTGCTCTGCCTGTGCTCTCACTGCGCTCTGCTCTGCCTGTGCTCTGCCTGTGTTCTCACTGTGCTCTGCTCTGCCTGTGCTCTCACTGTACTCTCACAGTGCTCTGCCTTTCTCTGGCTGTGCTGTGCTCTCACCTGTGCTCCCACCTGTGTTCTCGCTGACCCCGTGGGGAGGGAGCTGGGCATGGCTGGGTTGTGAGCAGGAGGCAGCCACGGTAGGGAAGTGTTTCATTCCTAGGGTGGTAGCTGTGCTCTGCAGCTTGTGATCATACCGTGGGCTCTGTGCAGCCAGAGGTGTGTTAGATCCAAACTGAAGGAGGGAGTAAGGTGGAAGGCAGGTAATCCCCTGCCTTCCCCCTGAGGCAGTGTGGGGGTTTGTCTCTTATGGAATCCTCAAAGTTGGAAAAGACCTTTAAAATCAAGTCCAGCTGCCCACCAGTTCTACCATTGCAACCCCATGACCACTGAAACTATGTCTTCCAGTGCTAGATCCAGACACCTCTAAACACCTCCAGGGACAGTGATTCCACCACCTCCCTGGGCAGTCTATTCCAATGCCAGACCACCCTAACAGGGAAAAAAGCTGTTTATAATATCCAGTCTGAATCTCCTCTGACATATTTTCCGTGTCATCTTTTCCCATTGCCAGTAATAGATGAGAGTTTTCATTTTAATGCAACAGACCTGGCTGTCCCACTCACCTCGTGTCTGTGTGGTGCTTAGATTTCAGGTAGAACACAGCCTTTGCTCTCAAGGAGTTTTTGAAAGTTAACAGGGTTTGTGGCTTTGTCAAATAAAATATTTGTGTTTATTGTCTTGTGTTTCAAAATATTTGGCAAACAAGGTAAATGCTTTTTCTCTAGGTGTGTGAGTAAGCAGGAGCCTGTTCATCCTTTCTCAAAAGGAGAAACTGTGTCCTGAACATAATGGCTCTCAGGTGTGGACAGACCATATAGAACTCATAAGTTAGAACTTGTAAATGTGTTAATACCGTGTATTTAATAATTTGTTATTTACAGGTTCTTTACTTCTGCTGAAGTTGTATTCTCCCACTGTAAAGCAGACCACCAGTTTAATGTTAGTGATGTGATCCAGAAACATGGTAAGGTTTTTTTCATGACTTGTCATTTCCTTTTATGTATGACTATCTCATCAAAAATAACTTGCAAATATTAGTTCATTTCTAACTGATTTCCTGGTTGCAGGTGAACCTTCCAAGACTGAACAAGTTAAGCTGTTGGGGAAAAATAGGTTATCTTTGCCTGCTTCCTATATGCTTTGTCTGCTGGTAAAGTTCTCAACTAGTGACAAGAGTAAGATTGATCTCTGCTGGCTTGTGTTGATGTGCTGAATCTTCTCTGCTTACTTGATGAACCTAAGCCAGCCCACTACATGCTGGAATAAACCATTTACCTGATCTCTTGGGAGCTCTTGCCTGACTAGTGATGCAGTTGTTGGACTCAGTAGCTTAGCAGAGACCAGTGATGTATCCACCAAGAGGGCAGGAAATTGGACTGTCCTGCTGGTATCTTTTAAGGAGCTGTTTGCAGCTGGCTTATGTTCCCTCAGGTTATCACATGCAGTACTTTCCAAGTGAAGCTTAAGGTTGGGTTTCACTTAAAGCTGTCATGTATTAGGCCAAGTTGGTGGCTGAGGGAAGGTACAGATAGGAGGATGTATGTGAAGTAGGGAGAACTTTGAAAGAGTTACCTAAGTGCTGAATTACTGAGCATGAAATACGTATATTGCATATAGAGAAAAACTGGAAAGCAGAGGAAGGGGAACAGTGTTGAAATGCTGTTTTAAGAGTGTTCACTGAAAAGGAGTGTGAGATAAGAGAATGAGAACTACATGAAGCATATAAAAATTGTGTGTGAAATTGTAAGATCTGGTCTGTTTTCTGTCTAAAATCCAAGGGAAAGTATTTTGTCTTTGCTGTTCTTGGGGAGAGTATTAAACGACTATGATTTCTGCCTAGGTGGCAATTTTAAATCAGTGTTGTTTGTATTCTGGATGAGTAGCATCAATTTACATTCTGTTGAGCAGAAAGCTAAAGATATGAACAGAGGGGCACAACAGCCTAAAATATCAGCAGGATAGCTAGTAGGAGATAAATGTGGCTGTCCTGATGTACTTGCTTGCCAATTGAATGAGTAATTAGTATTCATATAAATGTAAAATGTATGTGTTTTTTTCTAATGCACTTTATTTTTCTATTTTTTTCCCCCTCCTTTCAGGACTGGATTTTTATGGGTACATTAAGCTAATAAACTTTGTTAGATCAAAGGTAGGTGTGCCACATACTACTTCTGTCATCTGTGTCTGCAGAATAGGAAGTCAAGGTGTTGTGCTTTCAGTTTGCCCTTTTCTAATAACTGCATGTGATTCTGTAATGTAGATCTAGAAACAAGAAATCATAGGAATTAAAAGAACTGTTCATTGGTTTATTTACATCTGAAGCTGTTGCCATTTTAAATTAATTAATGTGAGTTTTATTGTTTCCAGAAGAGGGTGTTCAGACTTGCAAAAAGCCTCCATGCTATGTGTCTTGTTTTGTTGTCTTGGCCTTGGACTCTGCTGTCTCATTTCAGAGGTTCATCTCTCAGTATCTGATGTTTCTCAGTCCTTGCATATGTGTTGGTGTAGGGAGTCTTTGCTGAGGGTGTGAACTGGCCAGACCCCTATTTAGTAAGGACAACACATGGTCTCTCAGATTACAGAACTTAAATCTCTGCTAAAATAATACCAGAATCAGGAAAGCTAATGGGAACCTACAGCTTTAAGATAGGCCTGAGTAATGTTGTGTATTTTGAAGCATGTTTTTTGTTGCTCCCTAAAAGTTTAGGTTAAACTTAATACCATCTCACCTAATTAAGTATTTTTTTACTTAAATCTTCAAATCTTAAATCCTCAAGTAGTTATTTAATGCCTAACTAGCTATGCAGAGTAAACACAGAAAGGGCAAAACTGATGTCCAGAATGTGATCTGTCCTTCCCTGAGAAGGTATTAACTGGCTGAATGCAAAGAGAGGAGAATACAGTTACAGTGTTTCTTTGTCCCAACAGCACTGTTCATGTAAAAAATGATCTGTCCTTTCCTGAGAAGGTATTAACTGTCTGAATGCAAAGAGAGGAGAATACAGTGTTTCTGACCTTTGTCCCAACAGCACTGTTCATGTAAAAACTCCTAACAAGATTAGTCTCTTGGATTTATTGATTAGCTCTGTTGTAAGCTACAGGTCTGACACAGCCTGAGTAAACCTGGTTGCTGATTGCAGTGTAATCCTCCAAGTATCCTTCACTGTCTGTCAGTCTGCTGTGCTTTGCTGTCTGTACTGAATTCCTTGCTCCTGTGGCTGCCTGGGCTTTCTCAGCCTTTGCTACAAAGCTCTTTCAATAATACCCTGCATATTTTAGTGTGCCTTATTTTCTTGAATGAAATTGAAGGACTGGTGTTTTCAAAGAAACTTATCTTATATGCTGCTTTCCTCCGGTCTAGAAACCAACAGGAGCTTATTTGAGTTCTGTCAGCAGCCCACTGCCTTGGGAAGGAGAGGAGTATTTGAAACCAGAGCTAGAAGATGATCTCCTACTTCAGTTTGGTAAATAAATGTGTTTCAGTATGACTGTGCTGCACTGTGGGGTAAATGTGATAAGTTGTTTTTGCTGCCCATAATCCTCCCACTCTCGTAAATTGGTTTTGCTGCCCATAATCCTCCCACTCTCTATTTTGCACATGTACATCCTTCTTTCAGCTAAACCATAGGGTATACTTAGGGCTTGTGGATTTTTTTCTTCTCTGTACAGTCTGAGATGCAGTTTTGCCCCTTTCTAAGCTAACCCTGTTCTAGGGTAGCAGAGATAATGTGTTCTGGAGGACACTGGTTGGTTACTTCAGGGATTTCACATTTTCCTATATAAACTCCTGCCAAATGTGTGCTCTTTGTCTGAGCTGTAGACTTTTGAGATGCTTTGATGTGCCAGTTGCAGGTGCTAAAAGGTTATGGGGTTCATCTGAACCTCTGAGATCTGGAGTGCTTGGTTTCAGTCCCACAGGTCAAATAGTCTTCCATGATTAAAAGGAATAGATGTATGTTTTTTTAATGAAGTCTTTTGCTCAGTCAGCTGGCAGGAACTTCCTACTAGATCCAAAACCACAGTAGTCTTCTCTTTTTCTTCGCTGACATCTGTTGAAATCAGCTGAATTTAGCAAGAGGTGCATGGGACCTAGTGCTGAGTCCGAGTCATACAAGTAGAAAAGCAGTGTTTCATCTAGGTTCACTTTGCTTATGCTCTTTTGAGTTTTGTGTGTTCATAAGCTTTGTAAAAGCCCAAGGAATTGGTTGGAAAATTCAGAGTTAGTGACTAATTATTAAGAAATTTTGCATTTTTATAACTTCTTTCCTTTTACCATTAACAGCCCTTTTGGCCTTAGAATAACATAATTCCAAAAATAGAGGATAGGACTGTATTTAACTTAATTATACTCTAAACCTAATGTCTCTTCTAGAAATAATCAAACCCTGGTGTTTTAAGAAGCCTGAATTCTGGATTTATTTGCTTTATTAACTTAGAGCTTCATTCCAGCATATTTGCTTTTTCTGAATAGTATTGTGTTGTGCAGTTAGTCCTGTCAAATCCAGTAATGCTTCTTGTAGAAAACTGCTTTTACAAATCAGCCAAAGATAGAAATAGCAACACTGAAAACATACATTTATGACCTGCTGTGAAGCAACATATGACTGGTAGGTGTTTTTTCTTCATCCCCATTCCATCAGATATAGAAGATCTTTGTGAACCTGCAAACATTTTGCCTTCTGATGGTTTAAATGATACCATGGTGCTTCTTGAACAGTTAAAACGTGCAGAACACAGAGCAAGGCTTGCAGAAGCAGCCCTGGCTAGAGCACAAGATGATCTTCAAAAGATGAAGTAAGTGTTTGAACTGAAGTTTGGGGTGTTTTTATTTTGTTGTGTTTTAGGTAAGATGAGATGTTCATGTTTAAAGACCAGTAGAAATATAAAGTAGCAGAATGTAAGTAGAATAAACCTCAGGACTTGTGTTGGGACTGTAGGTTTGACATGTATCATGTAGATGATTAGTAAATGTACCACGTTAGTAAAAACTGCACAAAACCTGCACGGATTGAAAGACCAAAGTATGGTTTGAAAAGTTCCATTTTAAGAAAGTATGACCACTGTTAAAGGTGAGTGTTGACACTCTGGAGTGGTCTAGGATGCAGGTTTTGTTGCTTTTGATCTGTAGAACTTTTTTTCCACCCAGATGCTTCAGTTTTAAAATACTTCGTTCTACCTTCCACCATGCAGTGATGTGTGGGTTGTAGTTCTTGTGTTCTTCATTGTGTTGACTCTGTATCTGCATTACACAGCCTGAAACACCATGAGCACTGTGGTGCTTTTGGACCAGTGAGTGCAAAATAGACAATTCCTCCTTAAAACCAGAAACTAAATCCCAATATTTTGCTGCTGCTATTTGCTGGCTGTAAGCAGAGCACAAGGACTGCAGGCTGGTGGTGGAGTGCAGTGGTGCAGCAGCCCAGAGGAGCCTGCAGAGGGAGGATGTGCACACCTAAAGCTGTTCCCATTGTTGCCAAACCCCTGTGCAGCTTGGATTCCTGGATTCCTTCCCTCTTCCAAGCCCTTTCGCCCCCACTCCCCCCACCTCCTGTTCATGTCCCATCAACACCTCTCAAGGGTATATTTCAAATTGATTACAGACAATTTGCCCAGGATTTTGTGCTGAAGGCAGATGTCAGGAGCAGCTCGTCGTCCAGCGCCATCGCAGACCTTCAGGAGGATGAGGATGGTGTTTACTTCAGCTCCTATGGGCATTATGGGATACACGAAGAGATGCTAAAGGTTAGAAAGTCATCTCAGCTGCATCTTAGCAGGAGTAAAGAGGAGAGATGGAATGAAATGGGCTGTGTGCCCATAAATATACTGCAGAGCAGCTGCATTTTTAACCCTTTCTATCCAGGATAGTTTTTTTCCTAAGAGTTGGGCTGAGAGCTCTTTTCTCAGTTTTATTTCCTTTGTATAGACTCTATTTACAGGAAGCTTTAGAACATAAAGTCATTTACAGATATGCTTGATCGTACAACATCTGTACCTTACCTTACCAAAAGCAGCTTTTTCCTGCATGCTTTAAAGGTAAAGGATAAAATACTACAGAGAGTAAATACTTTTCTTTAGTTTTATATTTTCCTAACAACTGAAATTTGTTAGGCAAAACCATTTCACAAGTGTTGTGCTTTCCTACTGCAGTAGGTAAACAGAAATTGGTATTTATGCATGGTTTACTGTGGTGATAACATGGCATTGAACAGCTGGGAAAAAAAAGGTGTGCTACTTTTATATGCTAAAGAAAAAAAAATTAATGCTTACAGCTTTTCAAGGGCAAACCTATGTATGCCCTTTTAATTTTAATATAAAAAAAAAATCCCAAGCACAAAAGCCACCAGCTTATAACTGACATGTAAATGAAAATCTTAATGCTTCTTTTCAGCGAAATTATCAGAGTTGTAAATGTTATAAACATTTTTATCATTTTAAGGCAGAAATAAAAGCATTCCTGTCTAATGCAGAGACAGAATAGAGTTGTGAAGTGACTTTGTCCCTGATGCTAGCATATAAACCTTTCAGCTTTGTAGATCATTTGGAGGCCCCAATGTAGAAATACACATGAAATCTGTTAGGAGTAATATGAGCATGAGGTTAATATTAAGGGAAGGGGATTTTACAGCAGCACAGAGATGGCTGCAGAAGTAGAAGAATGTTTTCCAAAATGTATAGTCTGTAGAAATATAACTGAAGTCTTGAGGATAAATAAAAATGATAGGTGTTTGGTTTTGCAGCTGTATAAATCTGTCATTTGAGATGTTACAGGCTATGGGATGAGGAATCCTTTCTGTTTACTAATAAAATTTATGAAAAGTCTGCATCTGCACAAAGAGTTTGGTGCAAAATTGTACTTTATTGGTTTCAGGGTGTGTTTGTCAGAATGCTTTTAAGAAGACTTTTGACTTACTGTAACATAAGAAAGCAATTGGTGTTTATCATGCTTACATTGGATTCTTTCCTATATGCCAGGCATTCACTTGGAGTTTTATTTTCATGCCTACCTTATTTACATAAACATAGTGAGTTGCTACATAAAAATTTTTAACAAAGGAGTCTTGCAATCTGAATTGCAAGTCTGTTTGTGACACTGTCCAGTCTTGAAACCTTCTTTTTTTCCCTTCCTTATGCCTGGTAGGGGTAGGATGAAGTTTCAATTTGCTGGTTTTCTTCTGTAAATTCTTCAGAGATGGAGGAAGACTGTTGTTACTTCACACTGGCCAAGATGCTCGTGTTTCCCTTGCTCCACTGTTTTGCTTTAGAATTTCTTGACTGTCATCTTAATTTTCTTAGCATTTTTCTTTAAACTGAAACAGTGAGAGGATGGAACTGATGAACAGAGACACCCAAAGGGACTGAGTCAAGCAGCAGTGGATACAGTGCAGGCAGCAGCCAGGGCTGTGTTGGTGAAGTTGGGGCAGTGCTGAGGCAGTGTGAGTGGGCATGATGTAAGGCTGAAAGCTTTCCAGCTGACTCCTTTCTCAACTGATGCTGAACATTGCCATTTTGATTATTTATTTTTTAACTTTTTTGGTCATTTCAGCAAATCCCGTTATATCCTGCAGTAGAGGTGAAGTACTAAAAATAGCTGCTCTGAATGTAACATCATAGTAAACCAGTGCAGTTTTAAAGGATCACAGTTTCCTTTATTCATGTTAATTACATATAATTTTAAAGCAGAATTTTGTAAAGTCAGTCCTAGCTCTTTCTTTTGGGTTGTGTGTGGTAATACTTACACATTTAAAACTGTATTTTAGGATTTTCAAGACTCAAAATAATTATTTTCTCCCAAATTTGAATTAACATATCCTTTGTTCTCAGTCACTGGTTTTGATCTTATTTTTCTTTCAGAATAGACTTAGTTTTTCTCACTAGAGAACATTTCTTTCGTTTCTCTGTTGTTTCTAGAAATTCTTAACTTGCCATAGTGGAAAAATATTAGCTTTAATATAAGCAGTTAGATTTGATACTTCAGCATTATTTATAGCCTTGCCTGCACTGGATAAAAAATTGCTGAAAATTTTTTTTCACTCTGCTCTAACACTTGAACTGCAACAGCAATTCCAAATCCTATACTTGACTGTCAATTTGTGTACCTGCTGGTGCATGTTAAGAGAGTCCATGTTTTAATAGATTACCTTGCTGGTAAACTGAGCTGTACTGCTAGCTATGGTATACTAAGACACTAAAAATGGTTAGTTCTGTGCTTGAAAACATTCCAGTTTCTCAGGTGCTGTTGTATTGCAGTCAAGTTTCTTTCTTATATTGGACTTTGATAGAAAGGATTGTACAGTTTTAATTCCTAGCTTGTCATCAGGTTTTCAAATTTGCAGTTTGTTCAGAAACAGAACAGATTAATTTGATGCATAATTTTTTTTAAAAAAAGAAATCTCCGTGTCACTGGAATGTTAGGGAATAAAATGATACAAAACATTTTATGAGCTTATGACTCCAATTTTTACCAATGTATAGGAGGTTGTTAGGTAAAGTTGATGCAGTATTGCCACTACTAATTCCTGGGAAGTGATGAAGAGGTATTAAGAATTTTGAAACATTCAGAATCAAATGCAGCAGGTTAGGAAAGTGTAAGGTAGTTTCCTATTTTCCCTCCAGCTGTGGCAGCTGGCAGGACACTCAATTCTGAAATAACACCATGTGGGCAGTGTCATGACCGCAGAGCTCTTGTAAGTAGTACAGTATACACAGAACACCTTTAGGCCAAGTTAAAAAAGCAAGTTTTTCAGCATTTTTGAATGATATGCTGTATCTAAGTAGAAAAAGTAAACATGTTTTGTTCTCTGAATCCCAGGATAAAGTGCGTACAGAAAGCTATCGTGACTTCATCTATCAAAACCCACATATCTTCAAGGACAAGGTGGGTAAAGCAGCTCAGAAAATACAGTCATTTCTGTGGTTTATTTTTTCTCAAATGGTAGAAAAGCTTCAGGCTGGCTGCTTTGCAGCTGTGGGAATGGAGTATCACAGTGACAAGATTTGATTTAATGTAGTGTGGCTTTATTAGGTGGTGGAGTGCTGCTCAGCTGCTGGAGGGTGCAGAGTGCTGATAAGAGCAGTGGTGATCACTATTGTCATTGTGCTGTGTGCCATGTCGGGATGTTCATTAATTATGTTGGCAGGGTGAAGCTGAGCCTTTCTTGTCCAGTGTATTGAATGGAATCTCTCTCAGGACCTCTTTACCAGAATTTAAGTGAATTTCTATGTATTCCTGATACAGGAAAAATGTCTGAGAAGCTCTGTGTAATTAGAGCTGGGAAAGAATTCATGTGCAACTGATTTTTTTGAATTCTTGTTGTTCATTCTCTCCAGATTATTATTAAAGGGCTTAAAACTGGGGAACTAGTATTCCTCTTGCAGTGGGAAGGGATTACACTGATATAATTTTCTGGTGGTTTTGACCCGTGCGCAGTTACGATCCTCTGCTTGTCTTCTGTGTTTCTACTGTCTGTTTCTGATTAGTTTGTTTTGGTTTGAGTTCATGGAATCATAGAATGTTTTGGGTTGGAATGAACCTTAAAGATCATCTAGTTCCAGTGGTGGCAGGGACATCTTTCACTAGCCCAGGTTGCTCCAAGCCCTGTCCGACCTGGCCTTGAACACTTCCAGGGATGGGGCAGCCACAACATTTCTGGGCAACCTGTGCCACTGCCTTGTTACCCTCACAATAAAGATTTTTTTTTTCCTAACATCTAGTCTAAACCTGCTCTCTTTCAGTTTGAATCTATTCCCCATTGTCCTGTCACTACAAGCTCTTGAAAAAAGTCTGTCTCCATCTTCCCTGTAGATTCCCTTCAGGTACTGGAAGGCAGCAATTGGGTCAACCTAAACAAATCCTTCTCTTTTCCAGGCTGAACAAACCCAATTCTCTCAGCCTTTTCTCATAGGAGAGGTCCTCCATCCCTCTAATCATCTTGGTGACCTCCTCTGGACTCACACCAATAGGTCCATGTCCATCTCTGGAGGTTTTCAGGAAGAGACTGGATGTGGCACTTAGTGCCATGGTCTAGTAACCATGGTAGGGTTGGACTCGATGGTCTTTGAGGTCTTCTCCAACCAAGTTGATTCTATGATTCCTGTGCTGGGGACCCCAGAGCTGGATGCAGCACTACAGATGGGTCTCACCAGAGTAGAAGAGAGGGGCAGAATCATCTCTCTTGACCTGCTGCCCAACTGCTTTTGATTGAGCCCAGGACACATTTGGCTTTCTGGGCTGCAAGTAGACACGGTGGGTCATGTCAAGCCTCTCACCCAGCAGCACCCCAAGTCCTTTTCCATCTGCTCATCCCCCAGTGGCTCTGCAGTCTGCTCTTCTGGATTAATTTTCCTCTATTTAGTGCTTACCATTCTTAACCTGGGTATGAATATTTCTTAACGTGCTCCATCTGCTCATCCCCCAGTGACTCTGCAGTCTGCTCTTCTGGATTAGTTTTCCTCTACTTAGTGCTTACCATTCTGAACCTGGGTATGAATATTTCTTAACGTGAAACCAGGATGTCTGGTTTATGGAAGGCAATTGCTGCTGATTTTTTTATTTTGGTTTTGATTGGGACTTTGTTAATAAGTGATAATCCAAGGCTTGGGAATAGTTGTGAAAGCAATAAAAGTGCACCCATCTGTTAACTCCCTGTTGGAAATTATGCTTAGATAGAGTTTTGTCTGGGCAGGAGGTATTTTAAGGTTGATGCTGCCTAGTCTTTGTATGTCTTAACCTCAGTTTTCAATTGGAAGTACAGCAGAAAAGAACTAGGAGATCATTTTCTTTCTTTTTTTTTGGCCTCAATTCATGTCACAAGCCTGTTTCTAACTAACATTTCTAAACTCTTTAATTATTGTGAGAGAACAAGCAAAAAAAAGTTGTAGAATTTTGCTGCCAACTACTTAAATGATGCAGGTGACTGCATAGGTGGGCAGCTCATCTAACAAAGCAGAAAGATCAATAAAGGAAAGAAAACTTTTCTGGGAGAAATTTAGTTTCACAGGTGCCTCTAAAATTGATAACTGCAGGTTTTCACGGGGTAAGAGTGATCTGAAGTTACGTGAAATGTGTGTCCTTGTGGAACAGTATTTTTTGGTAATTGGTTGTATTTCTCCTCTACTGCTTGGACACACCAGGAACATGCAAAACAAGACATAGATTAACTGTTAGTCAACATTGCTTCAGCCCCAGCAGGAAACAGCTAGAGAATGTGTGTGCCTGCTCTGTTGTGTGAAAGCATCAACTTTTCTGAAGCTACTCCATTATCACAACATGTACAAACTGATTTCTGAGCACAGTTTCTACAGCAGTTTTTTTCTTCAAGACTACCTCATATTCATAGTGTATCCAAATCCTTCATGGAGTGTTGAGGTTGAATTGAAAGACAGATTCTCGGTTGCTTTGAGTTCCTAATAGTCCCATCCATGTGATGTGCCCCACTCAACTTCTGTGTCTTGGTACACTGTTGTGGAGAATGTGGGATTTTTTTTCAGTGATCCAGCTTTGAGGTGACATGGATTACAGATTTCTGCTGAAGGAGCTGCTGAGATACTTTGCTTTATTTAGTGTAGCATATAATAATCTCAGAACCATATTAATGAGTGAAAGTTCCAACTTAAAGGCTGTTTTCCCTTAAAGTTTGACTACAATTTTTTTAAAAAATGAGTAAAAGTGGGGTACTGTATTTCCTAGAACTCCCATAATGTTTTCCCTTAAAGTTTGACTACAGTTTTTTTAAAAAATGAGTAAAAGTCGGGTACTGTATTTCCTAGAACTCCCATATTGTATTCTGCCCTGGAAAAGACATAGTGCTGCTTTTTGTTGTTTCTGAAAGGACACTGTGAGGTAGATTGGGAGGAGTTTGTTCAAAGAGCTGAATTTGTCATACTTTTGATGCAAATCTGCAGTGTCCTGAAGAGATGTGATTATATGGTGACAGATGACAGCAGAACACCTAGGCTGTTTATTATGCATACTTCATTCAGAACCAGCCAATTTGTTTGTCCTCTCTTGGCTTTCAAAAGAAATTATTAATACTAGAATGGATCCTGCTTGCTGCCTTTATTTTCAGCCCATCAAATATACTTGAGAATTTAGAGTACCTAGCAGGAGTAGTTAAGGTGGCCTTACTCAGGAAATGTGGTCCATTTTATGAGAGTATTTTTGGGTGGAAAAATAATAGTTTAGAAAAGCACTATTGCCATGCTTAGGTTTTGTTGTGGAGTAGAAGTCTGAGGCAAGCATCAATGCTGTATTGAGGGAATAAAATGAGTGTTGAAAACGTTGTTGCTACTAAGAGTTCATCCAATCCAAAGGAATTAATTTAATTGGCCAAATTACCTGACCTCCTGTTTTTCTGAGTTTGAAGTAATTTTCTCTGTTACTAAAGTAGAATATCAGTTTTGATTAGACTGCAGAGAAGGATGTGATGCAGCAGTGTTATTGTATGGTCAAATCACCAGTCCAGCTGCTCCAGGTTTTCGGTGAGAGGCCATATGTGATCACCACAGGAATGTGAGCTGTAGACCCTTGTCCTTGGGCTAATTGGTGATCATCCTGCTTGTCTTTCCGTTCCTCAGATGTATTCCAGCTTGTATATTTTCTCTCCTGTGCCTTTTTCTCCACCCCCATCCCCTGCCTAAGGCTAGATGAGTTCCATCTGGGTTTTTAAGTGACCAGGGCACTTGTCCAAAGTGGTGTCTGTTTTGATTTTTTTCCAATTTGTAGTGATTGCTCTCTTTGATGCAACTGTACGTCAAGATCATTCTTTCACAGTGGTTTATTTTTGGCTCTGACTTCCAGCTTTCATGCCTCAGCAATTTTGTTAACTACCATGGGTAAGTGTTAGAATAGGTGATGATGTGAGGTGTGAGATCTCAGCAGCTGCAAGAATATTGATTTTTATTTTCTATTCCTGTCTCCAGCACATTCAGCCTAGGGATTTTTGTAGCCATAACATACTCATATGTAACTTGTGAGTGAATTGTAGAGTTGACTCGTTTTGAAATATAGCTGCAAAGAGTTGCAGATGGAACAAGAAACTCTATGCACAACTTCTGTGACCAGCCCTACCCCAGATACTGTAAAAAAATTCATCATACTAATGTGTTTTAATCTGATTCCAGGCTGTAAGTTGCTCTACCAAGACAGGTGGCAGTCAATTCTGCAGTCATTTCTTCCCAAAATAGCACAGCAGAAGCTCATTTACACTGTGCTGCTAAGGATAAACTGCTCTTTTATCCATGCTGGCTTCAGGATCATTGTTCTGTATCCATCATCAGAATATGTAGAACTGTATGCAAGGGAAGGCAAGCAGACCTAAGGTGCAGAGTGTTCAAGAATTTACTTTGATACTGTTTGTCAGGTGAAATGTAAAAGTGCACATAAGTTTTTGTTGTGCCAAAGTAAGAACCTTCAGTAGCTCATAAGCTGGGAAGTGTATCCGTAGGGTGCATTATTGCCTTGAAATATTTTGTGCAAAGGAATTGTAATTCTCAAATATGGGTTTGTTTACTGAGGAATTTGATGCCTTCTTTGGAAAAAAATTGAATGTCCTGAAAGCTGTGAGGACAGATTTTACAGCCCTGGATGCTGTGAGTGAGATGCTATGACTGATCATTCTGACTCAGTGTTCTAGTTAACTTAGAAGTGTTTTGGCAAGTTGAACTTACTCATGTTTAGCTCTCATGTGTGGGAAAGGAAGTTTTGTCTTTACAGTTCTGATTCACTGATTAATGCTTAAATGCTGTGCAAGATAGGAGTGGCCATACCTGGTGTTTAGAAACTTGTTTCGATTTTCAGACTTAATAACTTTTTTGGGGTTTAGTACTAAGAGTTTTTTAACACTATTAGTAAAGCTTAGCTATATTAAGTAGAAGTCTGACAGTAAGACCACTGATGACCTGGCCAATGCAATAAACTGCACTCTCAGCATCTGCAAAGGTGCCTTTCAGCCTCAGTAATTCTGTGAAAACATCATCCTTGAAACTCAGCTTAAAAATTTACCATAGCACATTCATTAGTTTTTAAGCTGTTGAGGTATTTGCAGCAGTTAGAAGAAATATATTATTATGATAGTAAGGCCTGAACAAGGCTACTTGGTAAAATCTCTTGAGTTTCACACTGCTGACAGCTCAACTCTAGTAATAAATTTGGTGCTCTTTTCTTAGTTTAAATTTCCAGTGTTCCTCCAGTAGCTAATATGTGATATACCAAACCCCAAACGTTTTCATGAATCTTGTTGCTGTGCTGAGTGTACTTAGTTCAGGTGTAGTGATGAAGTTTATTCTTCTTTCATGAAAACTTAGGGATCCCAGCTTACTGGATTTGTTTGATCCTATTTGGATTATAAATAGTGTTTAGACAGAAAATATTTCCAGGTGTTAAAACTGCCAGTTACTGTTTTGAAATGTAGTCATCCTGAGCCATAGATGTTTTGAGGCATGGTGGCTATTTCTGGCAGAGAATTCCTAAATAAAGTTTCTAAACAGATTCTTAATGAGAAACTGCAGTTAGAATATGTTTTTCCAGTGCCAGTGCTAAGTTCAATTATTAGTGATTCGGTGATTAAAATTGCTCAGGCTATAATTTCCTTTTTTCCCTTCTTCATGCTACATTTTAATTGTTGCCCAAATAATTGCTTGTAGTTGTTTCCCATGTGACTGAGGTAACCTGCAGCTGGAGCTGGTCTGCTTCATTATCTATCTAGAAAAGGTGGTAAGAGGATGTGGAGTTAGAGTGGCAGTTTGACTTGGATATCTGCACATAACAGTAAGAATTGATGCTGCTGTTTGTTCCTTCTGTTGGAATGTGCTATCTCACTGATGTAGAAAGAAGTGTAGAAAAATCATAGACAGGAAAGTAAGGTGTTTATTTTTACTTCCATTTATTCATTTCAGGTGGTTTTGGATGTTGGTTGTGGAACTGGAATACTCTCCATGTTTGCTGCCAAAGCAGGTGCAAAGAAAGTGATTGGAGTTGACCAATCTGAAATCATCTATCAGGCCATGGACATCATTAGGTAGGAAAAGTTCCAAGAACTGTATGGTAAATATTTACTGTAAAAAGTTCTTAAAATGCTGTTGCTAGTTAATGATCACCTGTCACTCAGTCTGTCTTATGGAAGCCCTTCTTCCCATGGTTTATCCCTGGAGGTGTTTAAGAGGTGTCTGGATCTGGTGCTGGGTGATATGGTTTAGGGGCTACAGTGGTAGGGCTTGGTGGATGGTTGGACTGGATGATCTTGAAGGTCTCTTTCAACTTTGATGATTCTAAATTTTTTTTTATGTTTTATGAAGTTGTTTGCCTCTCTGGTAAGCGTATTAAAGCAGACCTTCCTCCTGATGTTAGCACTGGGCCAGGTCTTCCTTGATGCAAAGGCTCCAACTATATACTGCCTGTCCATTTTCCATTCTCACATTTTAAATGTTGCTACTGATAAAATTGTAAGTTTTTAGACAACATTAGAGACCCAGAGGCTGTGAGAAACTTTTCCTGACTGCACTACTTGGAGTTAAGGAAAGTTCTGATTTAGTAAGATTGGTGAAAGTTGTTCAAGTGCATGTATATATATATGTAGTTGTTAAATTTTCTGTTTCTATATAGGAATTTTAAATTATTTCGTAACTTAATTGTCTATTATAGACAATAACAGTGTGTATATATATGTAGTTGTTTAATTTTCTGTTTCTATATAGGAATTGTAAATAATTTCGTCACTTAATTGTCTATTATAGACAATAACAGCCCTCTCCTATCAACTGCTCCCCCCTAATTCACCATTTTCCACAGAGTTGCTGAGGGTGTATTCTGTCCCATTAGGTCACTAAAGATGTTAATTAATATCAGAACTAGCATTGAACCATGAGGGACACCTCTGGTACCTTTTTACAAGTTAGGATTTGCACTCCCCCTCTCCCCTCTTGAACCTCATGGTTCTAGACAGCTTTCCTCCCATCTCTTAGTACATTTGTCCCTTCCATATTTCACTAATTTACCACTGTGGATATTAAGGGAGACTGAGCATGTATAAAAATGAAGCAATGACATCTGAAGACTTGAAAAGGATTTCCTAGCTGGTAGCTAAGGCATGTAGGTTTTTTCACTTAGGTTGTTTTTGTAAAAGCAACTGTGAAAAAGAAAGTCTAGGTAGATACTGAGGAATTTGGGAGTGACAGTTTTTATGCAAACTTAAGTTGCACAGAAATAAGGCTGTCTGGGCAGAATTTGTAAGTTAGGTACCACTTCACACATTGGTGGTGCAACACTGCACACTTGGATGCCATAAAATTACTCTGTTGGGGAATAATACTATGTTAAGCATTAGGTACATCTTTGACTAAAATGCTTTTTTGGCACAAGAACTCATTCCTTAAAGAGGCTTTTTCCCAGGAGTCCTGATATCTTCAGAATGGTAACAAATGTGATAGAGTGTTTTATTTCTCGTGTACTAAACTACAAATATAGGGTGGTTCATATCTTTCAACAAGTGCACAAAGTGCTTTGAGTGTTATTTATGCTTAGGGGAGAACAGAAGTAACAGTCACCATGTATTACCTTTGGTGAGGAGGAGGGCAGGCCTTTAAGAAAAACAATGAATCAAAACTCTTAAACTCTTAAGAGTGATGAATTGCCAGTTGAAGTACGCAGCGAGGCATCAGTAAGGCTGCACATTTATAGATACCTTCTGCTATAAAAGGTTCAACTCACATTTCAGTCTCCAGTTCACATCAAAACAATTTATATTTGTCTGGTTAAACCTACTTTTCCTAAAGGAATAAAGCTGACAAGTTTGCAGTGGAGTAACAAATATTTATTGGAATGCTAAACAATTCTGTGTAGCTTAAAAATGCCTAACGCAGTGTGTTCCCACCTGTGATTCTCTGGAGAAGAGAAGACTGTGTGGAGACCTCATAGCAACTTTTCAACATCTGAAGAGCCTCCAAGGGAGCCAGAGAGGGACTCTTTGTTAGGAACTGCAGTGATAGGACAAGGGGTAACGGGTTCAAACTGAAGGAGGTGACATTTAGGTTAGATATTAGAAAAATGTTTTTTACACTAAGCGTGGTGAGACACTGGCACAGGTTGCTCAGGGATGTGGTGCCTGCCCCGACCCTGGGGGTGTTCAAGGTTGGATGAGCCTTGAGCAACCTGATGTAGTGGGGAGGTGTCCCTGCCCAGGGCAGGAGGTTGGGAATAGATGATCTGTAAGGTCCATTCCAACCCCTAAATTCAATGATTCAGGTATCAAGAGCTTTTGTCCCTCCCAGAATTCAGGTTAATTTCTAGCTTGTTAATTGCTGGAAACACTGCAACCCATGTGTGTAAGTAAACTGGAATAAGTAGCCTTGGAAATAAACTTACTTTTAACTAAATGATTGCCTTTTCTTTTCCTGTGAGTAGCTGCATGTAAAATTTCTAGTGCAGTGAATGACTGATTTTTGTCGTTCATCACTGTTAAGCTAGAATAGAAAGTTAAGTATAATTTCCTAAATAGCATCTCAGCATTTTTTTCTACAGTGTGTAAACTACATTAGTTGGTTTGGGGTTTTTTGACTCTTATAATTGAAAGCAAGTATGTAATGAATTAGTCTTTTTCCTCTTTTGTTTTGAATCGTGTCCATCTATGTGGTCATTCAGGAATTTATCCTTATATCTCTTTTTGTCCTTCTTAAATTATTGGTGTGTGTAGCAGCTCTTTCAACATTTTTATTTCTCACTTTGAACTTCTGGTTCTACTATTGTTTACAGCATTAAATATGATAGAAGAATAGCAGTTCATCACTAATAACAGATGACTCTAGTGTAGAGTATTTAATTGATCTTTGCAAAGGGCCACATGTTCAAGTAGCCCTTTGACCCTCTCCTTTCCCTCCCTTCATTCAGATCATACTCCCATTGTCTTCTAGACTGAATTTTTAATGTGATTACTGATCTGCATTGAAAGCCAGGCAGAATGTAAGAGTAAGATACCAGGTTAGGGAGGGAAGGGACAGATAAGAACTGCAGTGGGAAGATAAATTTCTGCAGTGAGAATACTTTTCTGCCCTGTGTAAGAATAGCCATTGTAATAGTGGTATGTGCAAGAAAGAAAAATATGGTTTGGCAAGAAGAAAAAGAGTAAATTTCAAGCATTTACATATTAATAATTCACTGTCTTGAAGTTCTTGTTCCAAAAACTGTAGTCCCATCACAGTACCTTCCTCCTTATGCAGGATGGTTGCACTGTTACCTGCATGTGAGGTAATACCTGATCTCTGCAGGTACTGAACATTGCAGCTGCTTTTGCCCAATATCACAGTGGGGAGGATGCCTTTATTGTGGAGTAACTGTAATACTGATCTAGAGGGAATGTTTGTTCTCTGTGACTTTGCAGCCAGTTTGGTTAAATAAAAAACCAAGTGGTGCAAAACGGCTTTGTAAGGAAGTTAATTTCCATTGCTATCCTAGTGTGGTGAGTAGGCTCTGATCACTGTAGACTTGTGCTGCAGAGGTCAAAGGAGGAGAAAAGGGAACAACCAATTCTTAAATAGAGAGTACCATCATTTTAAATTGTCCTCTGCTCTGTTTTCCTGGTTTCTGAAGCTTACACATTTGCATGCAGGGCAGATTGGAGGTATACAGATCTGCTGTCTGCCCTCTTAATCTGCTGCAATTTTTAGCTACTTGGAAACATTCCCTGTGAAATATAACTGGGGAATATTACGTTCTAGTGCTTTCTTGATTAGTTAAAAAGTTAGTGAGGGGAGAAATGTGAACTAGAGATGTCAGTATATCTCTCTTGACAGCATAAGTTGGAAATAGAAACTCATTTGTTTATGTTTTGACTTGCAGATTAAATAAACTTGAAAATATTATTACATTAGTCAAAGGAAGAATCGAAGAGGTAGATCTGCCTTTGGAAAAAGTGGATGTAATCATATCTGAATGGATGGTAAGGTGCATGAATATTCTCTTCCAGATATAGTTATTTTCAGGAAAAAAATATATTGTTTTATCTTGTTTGAAAAGTTACTCTTTACATAATTTTTTTAACCAAAACTTCTATCTTGCTTCCAACATGAAGCATGTCTTTGACAATGTGAGGGATGGAATGGCAGTCCTGATTACTTGGATACAATTCCTGATCCCTCTTGTTCAAGCTCTTTCAAGTCAAGCTTCTCTAAGTACAGTTGAACAGCTTTAGGTGCAGCATTAAGTTTGTTATATAGTTGGTTTGCAAATCTATAGAAGTGCTCTATTCCTCAGCAGTTCTATTGTTGCTGCTTAGGTGAGAGTAATGGAGAAATACTGTATTAGTCACCTAGCTAGATCATTCTGATGAGTAAAATAGCTTTAGTCTGCAAATTCAGCTGACTGTCCTGACTATGCAGGAAAGATGATAATGAGGTGAGACACTTGCTCTGGGAAATCTGCAGATATAAGGAGAGCTTGAAAGGGTGTTACTATTCATTGCCATTTTTAGTATAACAATAAAATAACTGATTTTGTAAGTACATACTAATGATGGTGAACAGCAGGAAATGCAGTGTGTAAATGAGCCATCTCCTGGACTTGGATTTTGGGTGTTGGCCTGTTGCTGTTCTTCATGTGTTGGCTGATGACTGTTACACACTTGAGCTTACTACCTGCCATTAATCCTAATAAAGAAATCTGTGTTACAAGTCCCAGTGCCAGGCTGACCTTCATAGTGACTGAACAACTGTTCCCTACCAAAAATGTGGCAGGAAACATCTCTTGTAACCTTTTCTTTTTTTTTTGTGGACTTTTGCTATTCAGTTTCCTTGTGTTGCAGACCATCAAAAGGCACTTCAAAATACAGGTTTTCTTCCTGCTAGTTCCCACTGCTGGGATTGAAAAATTCCTGTCTGTTTTCATTACTGATCTTAAATTTGAAACTTACATTCAAAGTAACTTTTTTATTTTTGGTGGATTTTGTTTTGGTTTGTTTGTTTACAAACTGTGGCCATTCAACTATATACAAGGGTCTTTAGGGAGAGAGCTCACATATTCAGTGTGGATCCATATGTATCTGGTTTCCAGAGAAAGGTGAAAATAAATTGGTTTACCTATTTTAGTTTTGTTTGTTTTATATTTCATATTTCATTGAACTGGAAATGTGCAGTTTTTTTACCTACTGCTGTAATGTACATTATTTGAAGCATCACCTTAATTTAGTGTTGAGGTCACTAGTTTCAAGGAAGGTTTAGCCATTGGCTTAAACCAGTGGTGTAAAAATAGCACGTTATGGTTGGTGATTTCTGACAGTGTAGTGACTTCACTAGAAATGTAATTATAGTTCTTTCAGGGCAACTTCTGATCAGCTGCCTAATGTGTGCACCAAGATTAATGTTCCCCAAATCACATTTCTCATTCTGGAGCCCAAGATTTGGTTTTAAAAGCAACTTAGGCAGTTGAGCTGAAGTCGTGTTGTAAATCAGCACTTCTAAGGTGAAGTAAAGGATTTTGAAAATCAGCTCTTGTAAGAAATGAAATAGTGAATGTTCCATGTTTTCCATTTGTGTGCTAATGTACCTTTTAATGTCATAATTATACAGCCATGTGTATTTCACTTAATTAGATCTTCTAAATATTTAGTAGTCTTAGGATTTTTATAGGTTGCTGCAATACAGAGATAAAGAGGACAATGCTGTGGAAGTAAGATTGATAGCTGGACACTGTAGATGCTGTTCCAACACTGGCCAGAAAGGAACATTATGTTGCCTTGATGCAGATGAAGATTCCTCTTTGTCTGCTTTCTTGTGTGAATTTGCTTTTTCGATCTTCTAAATATTTAGTAGTCTTAGGATTTTTATAGGTTGCTGCAATACAGAGATAAAGAGGACAATGCTGTGGAAGTAAGATTGATAGCTGGACACTGTAGATGCTGTTCCAACACTGGCCAGAAAGGAACATTATGTTGCCTTGATGCAGATGAAGATTCCTCTTTGTCTGCTTTCTTGTGTGAATTTGCTTTTTCCTTCTCTGTTCGATGCAGATGAAGATTCCTCTTTGCTTTCTTGTGTGAATTTGCTTTTTCATTTCCTTCTCTGTATGTTACTGGCCAGTGTGGAATCTGTTAGTATGTGAGTGTAAGTGCTTGGAAATGTTGAAGCATGAGAGCAAAAAGGAATTCACTGTATGCCAGATTTCATTTCTTTATTTAGAGAATCTGTATGGAGTATGAAAATTCTTGTGGGAACAATGTTTTTTCTTTGTAAGGAGGAGGTGGACTCAAGAAACTTCACTCAATAAACTGCATTGCCTTAAGAAAGAATACAAGGATGGCCAAGTAATAACCTGCTCTGCTAACCAAACTGATTCTATAAGGAGAAAGTCTTTTGATTCTTGGAGAAAGGTTATTTGAACATAAGAATGGGTGAATTTTCTGTAAGATCTCACTGCTGGCATTGCTTTTGTAGAGGTTTCCCTGTCCAGGATCATTTGATACTCTATATCAGGGCTGCAAGCTTCTCATGCACCATCCTGCTTGGAGCTCTGCTGGGTGAAACCTTGAAAAGCTTTAGTTTGTGGAACTACAAATTATTGTTAGTGGTTACAAGTACCAGCCTCTAACATTTTTTCACTTGTCTGCTTGTACCATACAAATAAATCTTTTACTTTTTATTCAAACTGCAGACTTAGATGAATTACCTGGGCAGGAAAATATTTTCTATAACCATACAAAGGTGGCTGTGTTATTGCTCATGTATTTTGGTAGGGTAATTGTAAACTCCATAGGCTGCTCATTGAAAGGATGAGTGCAGAAAGACACAAAATGTATGTAATGCTTTTCTGGAATGTTCTTACACAGCTGCATCTGTGTGCAGGTGGTTTTTTTTGCTGTCAGTATGCTTTTGCTTCCTTTCTCTAGCTAAAACTATAAAGCTAAAGGTTGAAAGTTTTATTCACTTGAAAAATTCTGCATTTGTTGCTTGTAAAGGGAGACAACTGTAGGAGACAATTGCCTGAAATGATTGTCTCAAATACAGTGATAATGTACAGCGTGTCCTCATAAATTGGTTGGTTTTATGTTTTTTTTTAATGCAGTGCTTTATGGTGCTGATGTCCTCATAAATTGGTTGGTTTTGTGGTATTTTTTAATGCAGTGCTTTATGGTGCTGAATATGCAGTAGAGTTTTATACAAATTAAAAATGGGAAAGAGGTGGACTGGCAGGTTAAGATAAACTGAGGATACAATACAGTACTCTTGTCTTTTAATCATATCTTTGGTCAAGTAGCTAATAATTTTTTTCTTCCTTTTTCTAACACTAGTCATTCTATAATCTTACTGTTCTCCTTTGCTTCTGTTGCTATTTGGAGATGCATTAATATAAGTGTTCTGCTACTGTAACAGTTCTAATCTGTAACTATATGTGAGAATTGAGCTTTTCTTTTTTGTGTTCTTAGTAATCTGATGTGAAAATCACACTAAGTAACTGAATAGTTATTTTTTAATAGTAATGGTTAAGTATTTTTTATAAAGGAATTGTATTTCCTTGCATGATGATTTTTTTTTCCCCCAACACCAATAATGGGTATCATTTTTCTGCTCTTCATTTCTTCCCACTTGGTGTTCTCTCTCATATTTGTTTAAGGACACAACAGGGTGTGCATAATGACAAAGTCAAGCTGTGTTTCTGAAATTTGTGAGCTTGCTCTGACAGCAATGAATGATTTCCTTATTTTTAAAATTAAATCATACATGAGAGATCAGCATGAAGGCTAACTTAGGATGTGGGAAATGGTGTTGCAGCAGAGCATGCAGACAAGTTTATGTGTAGCTGCTGCTTGTCATGTAAATGCACCACAGGTTTGGGGGGGATTTTGTCAACTAAAAAGTAATTTTTCATGAATTGAGTGGGCCACATCAGTTTTGTGCATCTGTTAATGCCAGATTACATTTTGTGTTTGTAATCAGAATCTGTTGTCCAATCTGTGTCACATACCCTCTGTAAGTTGTTTTACTCTGTGGGGCAGTGGAAATCTTGCAGTGAGAAACTTCAGTTTAAGAAAATAATGCACTTTTTTATACCACTAGAGATTAAAAATAACATAAAGTCTACTTTCTGAACCAGTGATTTGACAGCTGCTTTTCATTTCATTAAGGGTTCAGTATTGGGCCTTACTGAATCTGGAGAACCAGACCAGGTTCAGTAAAGTTACAGAAAATAATAAAATGCATCTTTGACAGAAGGTAGAGGGAAACATAACATTTATTCAAGTAGTTAAACCTTTTTTCTCCATTTTATCTTTACATGGGTATTTTCTTCTGCTCTACCAAAAGTTCTGCTAATTCTTGCTGTTTTAAACATGCTAATACCACATTTTTGGTGCTTTTAAAAAGCTTAATCTCTTTTTCTCCACGAAGATTATCATGAATCATACTAAAGCACTTAAAGTTATAAGAACTTCCAATACTTGTGGTTTGGTCGACTGGTAAAATATTTTTACGTAGCTTTGAATGAAAATAAAAATAAAAATTATATTTGGCTAATAGAGAAAAATTTAATAGTGCTAAAATATTAAGGCATGAAAGCTTTGTGAGGCTTTTGTGATTCTGTTATGAACACAGAATGCAGATATAAAGGGTACATAAGAAATGTATCAATATTCACATTCCTCTGGATTCAGATATATCAGTGGGCTCATGGATTTTTGGTGGGTGTCTTTTTGGGCAGACATGAGGTAGGGCAATATGTGTGCTCAAACAGAGCTGCTCCCCAGTCCTGAGTATTTCTATTCCTGTCCAGATAGGTTTATATGAGGTTTTGTTGTTAGCTGGAGAACAACTATTTCATTTTAGTTTTGCAACTATAAAAAATAAGGAACTTCACATTCATCTCCAGAAGGAAATGTCAGCATTTTAATAGAAAATGCAAAATATGACAGCATAACATTTAAGATGTTCTGTCAGGGAAAGGACAGGGGGAATTTTTCCATCTTTCTTTCTCATGAGAAGGTGTGTCTTCCAGCTGTACTTCTTGCACTTGGTTGGCAGAAATAGGTGATGGGTATTTTAGGCAGAAAGAAATGGGTGAAGGGCTGATCCATAAAAATGTCAGTTTTTAAGTTACTGACTTTTATTGCTAACTAGTCTTTAAGATATGTCCTAGAGGTTACATTTAAAATACTG
>NW_008649847.1:0-53209 GCF_000695815.1 Acanthisitta chloris
ATACATATTACATATAGATAATAAGTAAATGTATATTAAGAATTCAAGAGTCTATATTTTAGTTAATCTGCTGCCAGCCATGTGAGATCATGCATCCATTGACAAATATACAGTTAGGTAAAAACCAGTTTATTTTCAAACATGTTCCATGCATATGGACAATCATTATAAGTATATTCTTATGAAGATGCATTTTCTAGGGAGAAGCATTAATGGCCATGCTTTGGAAAAACTATTGGGATAAAACAAGTTATAAAAGCAGTAAGATACCAGAAGAGAAAAACACAGCATGGCAAAAGCTATCTATAATTGCACAAGCATCAGACCACTCCTACACTAGCTAGTTCTCTTTCACAGCAATAGATTTCAAATTATCTGATTTCTGTAATCTTCTTTCTTGACTAAATTTCAAAGGAAACTAGAGCATATTTACTCATTTTGTGACCTACTGATCATAAAGACTTGTTTCTACTCTCTCTTTAGCTACAGGAACCTTTCTTAGTTCTGCTGGTTTTGGCTGGGATAGAGCTGACTTTCTTCACAGTAGCTGGTACGGGGCTGTGATTTGGTTTTGTGCTGAAAACAGTCTATGTAACACAGAAATGCTTTTGGTTTTGCTGAACAGCACTTACACAGAGTCAAGGACATTTCTGCTCCTCATCCCACCCCACCTGTGAGGAGACTGGGGATGCATAAGAGGTTTGGAGTGGACACAGATGGGACAGTCAACCCTAACTGACCTAAGTGATTTTCCATATCATCTGGCATCATGCTTAGCATATAAATCTGGGAGAAGAAGAAGGAAGGAGGGGACATTCAGAATGATGGTGCTTGTCTTCCCAAGTCACCATTATACATGATAAAGCCCTGCTATCCTGGAGGTGGCTGAACACCTGCCCATGTGATGTGGTTAATTCCTTGTTTTGCTTTGCTTGTGTGAGCAGCTTTTGCTTTGTGTATTAAACTGGTTTTTTTTCCCAACACACAAATCTTTTATTCTTCTCACTTTTACTCTTCAGATTCTCTCCCCCACCCCACCAGAGCTCGGAGAGAGCAGCTGCATGGTGTTCAGTTGCTGTCTGGGGTAAAACCATGATAGCACCCAGTGTGGAGCTCAAAGGGTTCATGATAACAACAGATTTGACTGGAATGTGCTAAACTGAGTTTATAGCTGTTACTGCAATTTAGCTACTAATTGGGAGACTTCTGTGCTTGCCATAGGGCTTGCTTGCCGGACTGTATATTAGAGTCTAGTGCTCATTAGTGGGTGCTTTTTGCTTTTGCTGCTTTCTGTACTGCCGTGCTGCTTATCACCTTACTCCATTGTGCCTGGGAACATTCTGATCACAGCAATGACAATGTGCCTGTGCTGGCAGATGGCCAAGTCATTGCTGCTTTTTCTGTGCTGCTGTACTGGACAGTTTGGAAATCCAGTCTGAACTTGAATTGAAGAGACTGTGATGCCTGGATGAGTCTATGTGAGAGCAGGACACCCTGAAGCATCTGCAGCCATGGATGAGTTCAAGCCAGAGCAGGTACACTTCAAAGCATCTGTGGCCATGGTTATGACTGTGGCACAGCAGGAGTACCTCTGAAGGGATTGTGGCCCATGCTGCAACAGGTACAACTTGAAGCATCCATGATTGCCTGTGAGGTCATGCTGGAGCACTTCCAAGCATGTGACCATGGATAAGCCCTTGACAGAACACATACACCCCTGGATGGACTGCAGCCTTGGGTAAGGCCATGTTGGAGCAGCTTTACTTCTCAAGGGACTATGGCTGTGGGTAAAGCCACGCTGGAGTACACTGGAATAGCTGCACCCCAAAGTGACTGTGCCTGCAGCAAGTATACCCCTGGAGAAACTGTGGCTCATAGATAAGGCTCCACTTGGAGCAGGAACAATCCTAATGGACTACAGTGTGTGAATAAGTCCAGACTGGAGCAGGGGCAAGGGGTGAAGACCACGACAATGTCAAACCCTGTGGTCTGGTTCAAAGGGACCAGGGGTGGAGAATGTAATGGAAATACCTTTAAATTGCTGGAACCCAGAATTTAAGTTGCGTGTTACAGGAATTACTATAGCACAAACAACATGAAACAATGAAGACTTATAAGAAACAGTGCAAGTGCAGAAACAACCTGACCAGAGCATGCTCTGGTGCCCAGCAACTCCACACAGCACATCACCTCTCCTGCCCGGAGTGACCATCTGAACAGATGGAGCACCAAGTCATGGACAAAATTAACTCAATGAACATTTTGTGGACATTTTGTGGACATTTTACAGTGGTGGTCCTTAAACTAGGGGAATGGTTGGTGGGGATGCCGCTGCTTGGGAACTGACTGGTAGTGAGCCATTTGGTTGCAAGCAACTGTTTTAATTTGCACCACTTGCCTTCCTTGTGCTTTAATTCTCTCTCGCAGTAATTTCCCTTTTTATCGCAATTGTCATTATTATTACTGTTTTATTGTTATTATTATCAATGTAATTAATATTTTATTTCAATTATTAAACTTTTATCTCAACCCATGAGTTTTCTCACTTTTACCTTACCAATTTTCTTTCCCCCATCCCACTAGAAGAGGCCTGCATGAACTGCTATGTGGTGTTTAGTTGACAGCTGGGGTTGAACCATAACATTAGTAAATGTCTGACAGTAACAGTTCTGTAAAACTTTTCTATTTATGGTTTCATAATTAACCATTCTCTTAATCTTTGTTAATTTAAATGTATTTTTAAATGAGGATTTTATGAGTTTTTTCCAGAGGTTTTTAGTAACTTCTGTGGAAAGTGTGAGGCATAATAATCTATCATTTCAAGTGGCAAAATGAAAAATATTTTTCAAAGCCTTTCAACACAGTTCTAAAAATGTACATGATTTCTCCTTAGAAGTAAAAATAAGCATAGCATTTTAAAGATCACTTGTATATCCAGAACTGAAAGGTCTCTAGAAGAAAACTTGGGGACCTAGTGCTGTCTGTGCTCTTAAATCCAGATACTAACATACATTCATCTGTGGGTATAGAGTTAACTGATTTTTTGGTGTCATATTTTCAGTGGATTATTCTAAAATAGTTACTGAATATAGCTTTTTTAAGTGAGCTACTCAAAATGGGTTTTGGAAACTGCATATGCAGTGGCCAAGTACAATATGTGTGAACAGACATAGCATGTATGCACACAGATGGCCAATTACAAATCTAGAACATCATCCAAAGACTGTAGAAGTCAATAGGAATCTTTGAACTACATCAATGAGTGCTGGAAGAAACATCCAGCTAAACTGTCAGAGAGAAAAGTCAACCTTCTCAGAGCACAAATACTCCCCTGTCATGTTAAACAATTATCTTTAATGCCCATAAATTTCACAGTGTAGTCACATATGAATTAAATTAGATTAAATTTCATCTAGAATCAGTGTTGAATTAGCAAACCTGAATGCTTTGGATGTGCAGCCTGCACAGTGCTGCTCACTTGGATCAAGGATGTTTGGCCTGTGCCCGGTTTGACTCAGGAGAATTTCACTGAAGAGAAAGTACCACATAACAAGTAATTGAAACATTGCTATAATTGCCAGATGATGACAGCTTGATGGGAATTTCTTTCTAAGCAATGTTCCCTGTAGTGTATTTTATAAGGAAATATCTGGAGTCCTTGGTACCTAATGAGCTAAGGCCCCTAAAGAGCACAATAAATGTGTAGAACTGAGCAACAACAAGAACTGAAGTTCCCTCAGATAAAATAATTAGAAACTGTCCTATTTATAAGCTCTACTGCAGTGCAGAAGTTAGTCTGTCTGAGAAACTTAGATATACCCCCATAGACTAAATGCACATATGGAGGTATATGAACAGTTTTAGCAAAGAGCTGTTTAAGAAATTCTCAGAACCACAACTGACTTCAAATTTACCATGGGGAGAAGTGGAATAAATAGCCCAGACTTTGGTGAAATATAAATAGCATGTTGGACAAATTAAATTAAAGAATTATTTTCCCATTTCAAATAGATTTAAATATATTGTGTTAAGTTTTTGTCTCAAAGAGTTAAACACATTGTTTTAATAACATTTCATATCTCTAATATTACAAGAAAAGTTAATATCTCATAATCACATATAAAGTATATCCACACAGATTATATCTGGAGTAGAATAAGCTTGATTAGAATACTTACACAAGGCTGTTCAAAAGTTTTAAAGCTGTTGTTTCTAAACCACATAAATTCCAGATAAACTGTGCACATCCATCGAAAAGGGTGAAATGTAAGAGTACAACATCTACATAAGAGGAAATATATGATAATATTTTGCTCAATATTAGAAAACATTAAGCACAAAGGTGGCCTGAAGAGTGTCACCTAACAGCCTAAAAAGTTTAATAAGATGTCTAGATTTTCCTGGCAGAAGAGGACAGGTTTCACTTAACTGTCTGTCCTACATGCAAAGCTCCTAAGAGAGAATGGGGTTTTTTTGCACACATTCACTGCATATTTTCCAAATAAAAGAAAGATTTTACACAGCTATAATTATGCACATTCATTCATAATCGCTGAGAAGTTGAACATCTTGCTTAAGATATACTAAAAATAAAATGAAATTAAAGTAAATGTTTTAATTGTATATCTTTGACAAAAAAGTCCATGCTAAACCAAGTGCCCATGTTTTGGAGAACCGTGTTTTGCCTTATCTTTGCAATTTCAACTCTGTTCTTCCAAACACTGACCTTGTGAAATAATTAGCAATGACTATCTATTGAAATAGCAGCAGCAGATAGGTAGCTGTTCTTTACTGCCACATCAAATATTTGAGGTATGCCTCTACAGTTTTAAAATGGTTTTTTTAGGTATGAGTTTGCAGCTTTAGAACTGCACTCACAAGGAGGAGAAAATAATTAAAATATCTGGAACATACCCATTAATCTCTAACAGTATCCCTTACTCCCCTTCTTGTAGGCTGCAGAAAGATTTTAAGAGGAAAATGTTTAGCTTGACAGTAATTTAGTTATACTAAAGATTATAAAAGTCATGCTTTCTGAGTAAAAATAGAAAAATAACAAAGATGAGTGGAAGCTTTTAGGGTTTTGAGATTTGTGCCATTTGAATATGAACCTGGTCTTTATGACAAAAAAACACATGACAAACTGGACAGCTCACTTGTCTCTCTGCCACAGGCTCACTGCAGCATTGTAGGAGAAGCTGTTTCCCAACTAAAGCTGACATAAGGCTGTGATAATGCCATGTCAGCCTAGTTAAACAAAAGACAGAGAAGGGAAATAGAAATAAGAAGGAATTATGCAGGAAAATAAGAAGACATGGTGAGAGCCTCACAGGAGGAACATATGCTTCAGTCAGTACTGAAGTTCAGAGTTCAGCCCAAGGCAATGTAAGCCATAAAAATGCAACAGACCAAAGCTGGAGAATCTAGAGATTTTTTTGCGTTACTACAGGAGTGGTCTTAAATGAATTAATCAGTTGGAAATTAAAACTTGACATAATTTTGAGACTACTGAGTCTATAGCTACTCTAAGTCAGTTTCCAGCCTTTTAAAATTATCAACTGATGTTGAAATAATAAATATCTGTTCATAACTTTCTCTAAGTTTTAGGTTTAGACTTCTTCTATGTTTGGTTTCTGCCTGAAGGTGAATTTATCCATTCATGGAGGAAAGGTTATTTAGCATGGATGAAGTGAGAGACCACTCTAGACATTATGAATAATAGACATATGAGATAGTGATTTTCATGTTAATGTTCTATCTGGCCTACATTCTTGCTTTACACAAAATTGTCAGAATGCTCCAGGTCATAAACTAGTCATCACACACTTTCCTAAAATATTCTGGCTCTGTGGAAGTGTGTGAATTCTGCAAATTCAGAGACATACGGCAGTTTTCTTTGGCACCAGTGCCAATTGATCAGTGAGGCTTTCAAGTGCTGTTAAGAATCAAAATATATTTGTATTGAACTTTGAGCTTGGGATTACATTTAGCCTCTAACAATACAGGGCTAGGCATATTTCCTATTTGCAGCTTTCCAAATCATATCATGTGTATAGACTTGAGACCTACTCTACAGAGATTCTCATACTCTGTTATTCTGCAATCAGAAAATTCTCATCACTAATGAATATGCCTCATTTACATTAAAACCACATTTTATTCTCTGATCATTATCTGTCTCTCAATTCCAAGTTAGCCATTAAGTCTGGACAGAAACTTAAAAGAGATGTATTTTGGTTTCATGTAAATCATGGGGAAAAATGCTTTCTGTACAACACAGTGCCCCTAACAGTGCTTTAAAAATAGGGAGCTAGGGGATAGGACAAAAGAACACAGTTTGTTTGAGGGCTTCTTCTGTCTGATCTGATGTAGCTTACCATAACTGCCATCCTTATGCTATCCACATACACAAACCATTTTCTAGGAGAGAGCAGCACTAAAAGGGGGGACAATGGGGACAGAATAGATGGAGAGAGCAGAATATATCACTTAAATGGGAGCAGCTCTAGACTATTGTTCTTCATGGGAAGGACACAGACCAGCTTTATCCTCTTTCTCTAACGATTTTCACAGGGAACTCTTACTGAAATGCACTATGAATTTCTCTAAAAATGCTTTCCTGCTTGAGTCAGGATTTAGGCTGCCCTTTTCAAGAACCATTTTCAGAGATAGCTTGAGTATGGGTAGTAGTGCTGGTAGAGTGGAGATGGCAACAGCCACCTTTTCCTTGAGAAGCTCTGAAATAAGATAAAAAAAGTAGTTTTGGCTGTTAAAAAATAAAATAAAATTAAACTCCCAAGTAAATCAAACTGTGAAATTGGAGAACAGAGAGATGTGTGCAGAGGAGAACAGGAGGAGACAATGGACAGTATTTTGGATAGTTTTGTTTTGGAAAGCTGAACAAAAGTGAAAATGGCAACAGAAAGAAACAAAGCTTTGGATCACTAAACTTGACATAAACACTCGAGAAGGAACGGGGACACAATTAGGGCAAGGACGAATTTCAGAGATAGAAGAGGCTGAAGGTCTGAATTAAAACAAGATGAATCTGATGGACTTTCTTACAAGCAGTTCTTATAGGGTGAGTTAGTCACCTTTATTGAGAAAAACGAAAGGTATATGGAAAGAGAAAAATGGCTAGGAAGCATTGTTTTAAATCGGAATACAAATCAAGATGTGATAAAATCTAATGTTTGTGCACTAAAAATGAATTAGAATGCCAACTTGCTTTTTGCACTTTGAACTCTTAATAGATTGAGCTGTTACATTATTAAGTTGTCTGACAAATCCTTTGAAAGAGCTGAGAAGTTGAAGATTGAAAAGATTGAAAGTATAACTATTGTTGAGAACTTGACAGCTATATGTAATGGAGTATTTACAATATATTTAGGATTGTTTTCTCTTAGAATCATAGAATAATAGAATCAACCGAGTTGGAAGAGACCTCAAAGATCATCGAGTCCAACCCTACCATCATTACTAGACCATGGCAATAAGTGCCACATCCAGTCTCATCTTGAAAACCTCCAGGGATGGTGAATCCACCACCTCCCCGGGCAGCCCATTCCAATGTCTGACTTATCTCTCTGTAAAAAATCTCTTCCTAATATCCAAGCTAAAGCTCCCCTGGCAGAGCTTGAGTCTGTGCCCTCTTGTCCTACTGCTGGTTGCCTGGGAGAAGAGACCAACCCCCACCTGACTACAACCTCCTTTCAGAGAGTTGTAGAGGGTGATAAGGTCTCCCCTGAGCCTCCTCTTCTCCAGGCTAAACCACCCCAGCTCCCTCAGCCTCTCCTCATAGCACTTGTTCTCAAGCCCCTTCACCAGCCTCATTGCGCTTCTCTGGACCTGCTCCAGCACCTCAATATCCTTCCTGAACTGAAGGGCCCAGAACTGCACACAGTACTCAAGGTGTGGCCTCACCAGCGCCGAGTACAGGGGCAGAATCACCTCCCTGGTCCTGTTGACCGCACTGCTCCTGATACAGGCCAGGATGTCACTTTACATTTTGCAATAAATCTTCCATCTGAGATTCTAGGGAACACAATTCTCTAAAGGTGCAAATTATTTTTCCTGAGAAAATGAACACCTCTCACAACTACTGTGATGGAGAACATGATCAGTTGTTCAATTTAAATTAATCTAATTATTTTTAACCCTTCTATTTATGCCTTAACTTTTTAGGATGAGCCATATCTGTAAGAAAGTGTTTATATTTTCAGATTATTAAACTTTCAAGGCTCTCAAATGTCTGGTCTATAGATGGCAGACAACACAGCATTGAAGAAAAGGGGAAAAAGCAGGAAGTTTTTGGAAGAAAGACTTTAAATTTTCAATTTTGAAGTATACTCTCAAGTCTAATATGTTTTTAGCTCATCAAAATTATTTTATCCCCAAGTTTATTACATACATTGAATTATCAGTTCTGTCTGCAGAATAGAACAGAGATGAAGGAATGAAGGACAGGCATAAAATAAAGGAGTATAGAGGCCAGGAACAAGAACTGTGAAGTATATTTAAAATACACACATATTACTTTAAATAGTATAAGATGAATAGTGTAGATATTCCTGGGTTTATTTTTGTATTAAGGAAGTGAATACTGACAAGCTCTTCCTTATATCTAAAGGGCAGAAACTAGTTTAATCATTGGGTTATGAAACTTCTATGCTTGTGCTGAATTTTAAGATTACACTACAGCATGCTGTGAATATTTTAGTGGTGTACATCAGTATCATTAATTAGACATGCTTTTCTCAAACTAGGCTTAAGAATCACTATTCTGTCTTGATGCATTGCTTTCACATGTGTGGAAGGTAAAGCACCAGATGATCATTTAGATACACAGTGATGCTGCAATGCAAATATTTAAACAGAATGATAGAAGAGTGTAAAAGAGCAAGTTAAGTGTGGTTTTTTCCCCTCAGGTCAACTAGAAGTCTATTAAAGATTAATCTATTAACATAAAACCAGCAAATACTGATGACAATACAAAATAGACTACTAGCTGCTGTACAAATATTTTATTATAAATTAGTACTGAGCAATTAGCATAAATCTGTTTCACTGCAACTATCCCAGTCCAGCACCAGCACCACTCAGCCATCACGCAAGTGAATATAAAATCTAACTTGGATTCATCCAACCAAAGTCAGGGATGTCCAGAGTGTATGGACATGGCTGCCCTGTTGCTTCTAACACATATTAACAGGGAGGGAAATTGAGTTTGTGAGGGTGAGATGATGTTGGGAGGTCCCAGGCAGGACATACCAAGTCCAGGATCTCCAGGCAACCTGCAGTCTGCTCAGGACTTCACAGTAGAGGGCATTTTGCTCTTCTGCTTGGCTTTAGAAGATAAAATACATTAAAAAACCCAGTCCAGTACATTTTTTTATAGTCACATGTAGCATTAGTCAGAAAACATTCTGAATGCTTTTAAGAAGTTTATTTATAACAAGAGTTGGATATGAGTTTTCCACTGGAATTTCCCAACAGAAAATTTCGCTTCTGGCAAACTGATTTCTGTGAGAAGCTTTTAATAATGCCAAAAATAAAAAAGCATTTTCCTTTCAAAAATTAGCACATACTTAATTTTTATTTTTATTTGAGCCAAAGCAGAGAATTTTCATTTCGAATGAGGACTTCAGACAACAGGCTACATTTTCTTATAGCACATGGATTTCCTTATGAGACAAGATACCCCTCTAGTCCCATCCTTCATATGGGACAACATCCCTGCAGTGCTTTGTCTTCTGTAATGTCACTTAGAGTGCAAAGTTTGATGTGCCTATCATCTCACAGGGTAAGGAGGGGTGCTGGCAGTCTGGTGCTACAGAAAATCTTGCACATGAAGTACACCACAGGATAATGAAGTTTCATTTCTTAAGTGATTCATTTCACTGTGCTTCAGGCCATTCCAACAAATCAGAATGAAACACTGCAGTTTTAGCAATGCCAAAATACTCATTTGCAAAAATGCAGTGAACAGTCTGGATCTTCTGGGACACTACAATATGAAGAAATATTATTTTTCTTCTCTATAGAACAGTTCAAAATAAACTTGCACTAATGCAGGGTATAAATGAAATGTCTCTCTTTGGAATTTATCTTGGGTTAAAAATATATTTTTACTTATTTTTTTATTTTAAATTCACTTTCATTTTTTGTCATTTATTATTATTCATTTACAAAACATTTAATTTAAAGACTAGTTTATTCTGTTAAACAGTCATGTGAATACTCTGAACATCCATGTGAGGGAAATAAAAATAAACTTTAAATTATATTATAAATGATTCTGGTTATGAGACAATCTTTTCCAGCATTTCTTCCTGGGCTTGTTTCAGGTTTCAGTCCCACCCTCCCAATACAAGAAACCAAGAAAAGCAGATCACATATTAGTTAATGGGTGATGGATAAAAAATATTTTAAAAATACATCTTGATTCCTCACCATTGTAAATACTATAAAAAATACAGGTCACATGCAAATTCAGATTCTCTGTGAAATGCCAGCTTGCTTGTTCTTGGTTCATTTGAGGACTTTAATATTTTATCCATTTTTTTTCTTCTTCTTCTTCTTCTTTAAAGGCAGAGAAATTAGAGAGGCATTTAGAGAAATTAGAAAGGATTAGATTCAGTGAAGAAATGTAAGGAAATGAAATTTAAATAAAGGAAAGGAAATGTTGCCACAATGAGTCAAAATTAATAGTGTAGCAATTCGTTTAGGGCATTAACTTATGGCAAAAACTATCTTTCTATGACCTTATTGTGGCACTTATTTCTTTTTCCATCTACAGTAGATACTACGGTCCTAGCTTACATTTTTAAATATAAGTTCCAGGTTGCATTAAATTAATGCTATTAATATCCTGTGAAGTTCTTTGTCTTGTATTTTTCAACATATTATAACATATTATAAGTATTTTCTATATAGATCCGTAGCAACCAGCATGTTAAAGTATGATAAATTTACCTCTTGATGAATTTGCAAACACCTGTACATGCCAATGAACAAATCAAGTAGTAAAAATGTATTTTACAAGTTTTTAAATGATCTGTGAAAAGGGTAAAACAACATGTTGAAATTATTTCAAATACAAAATTCTATACTAGTTTTAAGATATCTTTTTCATATTTAGATAGATCACGACTAAAAGTCACCTGCTTTCTACTCCATGAACTGTTTAAATACAACATTTTCATTTCTCAAAAAATCGTATTTTCCCATGGCTTAGTTTTATTTAAAAATCTTCTGGTAAATTCAGTCCCTACTTACAGGTATTATCTAACTTTTCCCCAGAGAGTATCTCAGCTACAAAGAGAGATTGGGTTGGGGGGTGGTTGGTGGAGGGAGGCAGGGGAACAAGGTAGACAAGAGCCACAGAGTCTGCACACCATTCCTGACGTAATAAAGGAGAAATTTAATTAAAATACACCTGCTGTATGTAGTCTGCCAGAATTTAATTATACTAAGTTCCAGATTCTTATGGCTGAGAATGGCTATTATCCTTATTTTTTACTGGGTAAAGCACAATAATTCAAACCCACCCATTGTCCTTTAAAGTTCAGAGCCTCACCATTTGTCATAGCCAGCTTTAGTAAAAGTGCTGTGTCACAGCACACAGCATTGAGGAAGCTTGATTTCAACCCTATGTTTTATGGAGCTTCTCAGTTCTTAAAGTACAGACCGGCTGAAATAATATCTACGTCTTGAAACTACATGAATGAAAAGGCTGTTTGATTATTCTGAACATGTAACCAGTAACTTCCATAAAAGAAATCCAAGGATTAAGTCATTATTTGACTTTTCCTTTCATAATTCCACACACTTATCTTACTCATATATCTTCTCCCGGGAGGTCTGATGTCTCTGCTTTTTAGGTCAGTCAACGCAAGTCTAATATTGCTTTTAACACTTTCGGTGCTTAAGGCTAACTATGGGTAAGTTCAGTGCGGCAGCGATAATCAATGCATGCCATAAGCTCCTATTTGGCAGATATGACAGATGCTGAGTTCAAAATTTTTAAAGCACAAAATATAAGAAGTGAACAAGGACTGGATAGGAATTTCAAGTATTGTTCACAACACTCTCCTCAGTGATTTTTATACCAAATCCTATTGGCATCCAAACCAGGAATGAAAATTTATTTTCATCCAGTATGTCAGGAGACTAGAAAAAAAAAAGTGATGTGTAATAGAAGGAGGCAGGAAAGGAGATAACAAAAAACCCTTTAGTAACTTGGTAAATGATATTACTTTACATATAAACTTACCTGGCATAATGCAGAATATGCCAGAATATTTCATATACACTTGAATAAACACCTCATTCAATGGTTCATACACCTTTGAAAGTAACGAATAGTATTTTAAATAGCTAGCATTTATATCTAGAAAAAACTACATAAGAGAGAAATGCAGTTTAGCAGCAGTAATACGTTAGCAAAGGATAAATAAATTGTCAGGGCATCGCACATACAATGCTAATGAGGCAGTGTACATCTTGCTGTGATGCTGGTAGAGTCCAAATATCTTTTGCATTAGCATATCAACTATAACTCCACTCCAGTATGTACATCTAGAAAAACCTCAGTCTCTGATAAGTCATGGCTACTTTGCTCAGTCTCTTCTTAATACCTGCTGGAAATAAAGTATGATAGAAGTAACTCCTCCCCACCTCCCTCAAGCCTTGTTATAGCTGTGTCAGTCTCTAAAACAATTATGTTCTTAAAAAACTACATTAAAAAAAAACCCCAAAACAAACAAGCCTTTCAGATTAAAACAAATAATTAAATATGGTCACCAGTGCTAGGTAAGGTTCAAGTGTCATATTCTAGCCCACACTCAAACCTGTACCCTAGGTTAGACTTGTAGGCTTCCCTGTACAGTGAGGCAAAGAAGAGGTGAGTTTTTTCTTTTACAGAGTATAGTTATATTGTTTTCCATCCCATGCACAACTGAAATCTCCTTTAGGTGATAGTTTATCTACTGCAGGAATCTAAACCCCATGGGCATGTGCTAAATTCTTTTGTTAATCAACTCTCCTTTGTTTAGTAATCTATGACTACTTAAACTCACTGGACTCACCAGCCAGTGCAACCCAAGGACTATTTCTTGTCATTAAAAGAAACTAGTCAGTTCCACTCACAAACTAATGTCTTTAGATTTAAATTTCCTTCTTGATTGAAGATATTCTGACACCATGAAAATTTCAGACTAATATGGTCTCTAAAGATCCTTCAATGAGATGAACAGATAATAATGTAATGAAGTGGAAATGGAATAATACAGTTGTAATTAAATCTTGGTACAAGTTCAGTTGTTTAAAATAAAATCCTTTCTAAAGCATATTATTTAGTGACTTACTCTTTTTCTGTATGTTGGCACTATCCTAACACAATGTGGTTATTACTTTTTCTCAATTTTTTTCCCCAACATGTAAAAATCCGCCACTGTCAGAAAAGGCATCCAATAAATTCTCACAGTAATATCCATATGATGTAAAGAACAATGCCCTTGCTGCTATTAACTGCAAGTTAAATTGTAAACTTGGAAAATAAAATATAATGCAAAAGGAGATATGAATCCATGTCCAAAGCTCAGCAAGGGTCCTCTCTTCATAAACAGGTCTCAGAAAGACCAGTTGGAAACACGGAGCTCTGTGGAGGGATTAAAGCAATTTATTCACTGTGGAAGGGCCTAGAAGTCAAGGCCAGCCTTTTCTTTTGATTTTTTTTGTTTTGACACACAATCTCTCCTTTAAACTCCAGAAAACACTGGCTAGCTAATTTGCTAGCAATGTTCTGCACAGCAGAGTTTCTCCAGAGGCAATATAGAGTGATGGACTTATAGGGAGGGATATGCTCAGGAGCTACAGCATCTCTCTATTCATAATCATTGCAGTACGTGTATTCTGAGCACGCAGGTAGGGCGCTGAAGTTTTATGTTAAATTGCAGTAATCTCTAACCAGACCTATAAACTTCTTATCTTGTTATGAAAGAAGCTAAAAGCTCTAGAAAAAGGAAAAAATCATGCTTTCATATACTTATTGTTAAAAATGCTTGTTTTATTAGAATCAGCAGGTTAGTCTTGATTAGGTTTTGTAGGTTATTCATCTCAGTAGTGTTAGTCTATTTTATGCTAGCTCGGGATCTGCCTCAACAGACTAGGTTTAGCCTGATTTAGACTTCCAGATTATACCAAGTAGACAATCAATTTTTCACAGAGAATTCTTTCTGTATAGGTACTGTATGGCATAGAAAATTAGCAAAATGCCTCATAAAGAAAAAGAACCAGATACAGAAAGCATGTGTATGTCCTCATACCATAATTCCCTGATTCAAAGCTAGTCTGCACTGGTAAAAATAGACATCATAAAACTACTTCCAATATGAATCAGTTACAGATATCAGCTTCTTTTTTACCGATGCAAGAAAAAAGACTACTAACAAGATGTTTTAATACAAATCAGGCAGTGTGGTCAACAGGACCAGGGAGGTGATTCTGTCCCTGGACTCGGTGCTGGTGAGGCCACACCTAGAATACTGTGTACAGTTCTGGCCTCCTCAGTTCAGGAAGGATATGGAGGTGCTGGAGAGAGTCCAGAGAAACGCAGTGAGGCTGGTGAAGGGGCTTGAGAACAAGTGCTATGAGGAGAGGCTGAGGGAGCTGGGGGTGTTTAGCCTGGAGAAGAGGAGGCTCGGGGTGAACTTATGGCCCTCTGCAACTCCCTGAAAGGAGATTGCAGTCAGGTGGGGGTTGGTCTCTTCTCCCAGGCAACCAGCAGTAGGACAAGAGGGCACAGACTCACGCTCTGCCAGGGGAGCTTTTCGTTGGATATTAGGAAGAGATTTTTTACAGAGAGAGTAATCAGACATTGGAATGGGCTGCCTGGGGAGGTGGTGGATTCAACATCCCTGAAGGTTTTCAAGATGAGACTGGATGTGGCACTTATTGCCATGGTCTAGTAATGATGGTAGGGTTGGACTCGATGATCTTGGAGGTTTCTTCCAACCCAGCTGATTGTATGATTCTATGATTCTGAAACAAAATTGCTAGAATCCTTGCCTTTCCTTGCCCTCCTAATCTTCCGGTATGAAGATAAATGTTCTTCTCAAACAGTTGCAAAGAACTGTGCATGAAATCAAAGAAGCAACAACTTGTCCTCAAGGTCTTGGAAAGCTCTGGGTAGACAATGCATCTCCCTATTATGCTGACATTTTTAATATCTGCTAATCATGCAAGGTTGAGAAGTGCTAGCAAAGGGTCTCTCCTAGTCAGTCTGAGAAGAGATGCGAGTTGAACAGTTCAACTGTGAGTTGAACTTGCCAGGCAGCTTCTCAAAGAGGTGATACTTCTTAGACATTACCTTCTTTTGCACCTTTCACAGAAACATTCCTGTCTGATTTGTACATATATGGGTAGTACATTCAGACATTACCTCAGTCTGGCACATGACTTCCAGAGGGCAAACTTTGGCCTGTTTAGGAAACTGGTTGAGAGACTCCCTTAGGAGACAGTTCTGAAGGGCAAAGGAGTCCAGGAAGGCTGGGCATTCTTCAAGAAGGAAGTCTGAGAGGCACAGGATGAGGCTGTCCCCATGTACCAAAAGATGTGCTCGTGGGGAAGATGTCCAGCCTGGCTGAACAGAGAACTTTGGCTGGAACTTGAGGCAAAAAGTAAGAGTTGATCGCCTTTGGAAAAAGGGGCAGGCAATTCAGGAGCACTACAAGAATGACATGAAGTTGTGTGGGGAGAAAATTAGATGGGTCAAAGGTCTTTTTGGACCTTAATGAGTCTATGATGGTATTGAAGATATAAAACCATTGTTCCATGCACACACAAAAAGGTAAACAGAATGCTTACTATCCTGGGGACTAAGATTAAGGAGAGCATCTTGAGAACATCAGGATCCCCTTTGGTAGGTCCTGAACTGATAAACAAATATGGATTTTTGTGTATCAGATACAGAAGCTGCATTTAGAACATGGCTACTGGTATCAGTCATTCTGTGCAAGCAGCAGTTAGCAGGTTTTTAATAGAGGATGGCAAGCTGAATCACAGAATGCTGTACCTGAAAGTAAACTGGCTGTGCCAATACAGAAGAACAAAACTCATAATGATAGAGAGGAGTGTCTCTGAATAAAGGCTAGGTAGAATTTGACCCCAAGTAATAAATGATTGACAAAACTGTACAAATTTTAATAGATGATGCCATTTGAAAGTGTTTCTTTAATTCATTACAATACTTATTATTCATACTTTCTAGCATTCAAAATAGTATCTTAATTTATACCTTAATCTATGTTAATAAAAACAGAATCCTTAAACAGCTCTTTTCTCTTCTCACAAGAAAACCTTCATAGGCTTTTATTATCAGTGATAGCAAATTTCATTTCCTGAGCTGGCTAGAAATCTCTGTTGAATTTTCTACAGCTGATAACTTGAAACCATTCTTTTCATTGCAAGAAGCTGCTTCTTCACATCTGAGATTTTTTTTCCTGTCTTCACTTGTCTCCTGCAATTATGGTGATTTTTTTGATAGAACATCCTCTTTGTTTCCTGAACATATTTGGTACAATGCTCTCACAGATTAGTTTTTGTTAAAGTATATTTAAAATTTTGCTTTCCAGAGAAAATAAATCCAGGGCTTCCATCTATGAAGCTTATTAAAATAGTCTCCCTTCTCCCCTTCATCCAGACAAAGAGGGTTTGACTGAGCTTTTCAGATTTTTGTTTTTATGTTCCAGGGCCTGTGTGTTTTCAAAATGCAACAAATTATTTATGATATTAAAAAAAAATTAGTAAAATTGACTCCCCTTTGTCCATATATTCATGCTTCTCTCTATGCTCTGTATATTTAGAATGCTTTACAGAATGTGATGAGAGAGTAAGCTCCTGAAATATATAATTTTTCTTACTGTATAGGAAAGCATTTAAACATACAACCGATGCAAGCAAGAAGAGTTTGGGAAAATTAGTAATAAATTACCAGTTAAACTGGTAGTGAAATGTATTTATTAAAGGAAAACCAGCATGCAAATATTCTCTGAGTGATAGCTCCTTGTGTGCTCTCTTCCAGGGAAACCATATGTACATATTCTCTCTTATTCAGAGCAGACTTAGTCACTGAAGACTACAGTTTAATGACAATTAAAATCAATATATGTTTTGAAATTGATTATTTGGTACTTGGGACTGAAGATGTAAGGCACACTGGAAACAGCTAATATTACTTAAACTACTTGGATCATCAACATTTCTGGGTCCCTCTTATCTATGCAAGGTGTATCACAGAAAGGAACAGCTCAATAGAAAACATGCATCTATTACCTCTTTTATACTTGGACTCAAATCTTAAGGGTCTTTTCCAACCTAAATGGTTCTATGATTCAGTTCTACCATTCTATATGCTATGTCTTTAGTTTCAGACTCTATTCATTTGAGCCTTCTCAAAGTGTGAAAAAAAATCAGTCTGAGATCTCTGTCTTCTACTTTGTGCTGCTTAACTTGTTGAATACGAAAAAATTCTTATTGCTAATCATGCTTAAAAAAATAAAAATCAGCCACTTTACCAAGAGACTTGCCTATTTTTATGAAATCTTACTCATCTCAGAAATCTTACTGCATTTAACTTCAAAACAGGACTATTTATCTATCGAAAACTAAGAAAAGTTCAACCCATATGTTTTCCAGCACTGAAGAAAAGCAGCATGAAACCAGAAAGGACTCCATCCTACAGTAAGCAGTTCTTCTAAAGATGCCCTCCCATTTTGCCAGGGCAGGTGGGAGGGTATTTTATACCAGCTGCAGATAAACTAAGAATTAGATAATGACTGTTATGGGCAGACCTTGTCTCTCACATTCATCGAAGAGAGAGGGTGAAATAATCACTGCTTGGCAAAGTACAGCTGTGGCATCAAGGCCATATGTATAAAGATGAGACAGAGTCTGGTTCCAAATGAGATATTTGGATTTCATTGCACGTGACAAATACTAATATGTGGAGCTTTCAATTCATTTTCTTCTTTAAAGATCAATCTTGTTTTAAAGCTTTGGACATAAATTTTCCTTTTCCCCTTACATAAATAGCTTTACTGAACTGGAAATAAAAAGATCAATATTTAACCCTATAGCTTTTGCTTTCTTACAAACCGTATTTTCAACTACAGAAAGAGAGTTGCAGCTCTCTTTTAACTTATTACACTGAGAAAACCGGGAAATTATATATAAAGAAAAGAAAAGCTCTGATATTCCTTGCTTGTATCCATAAAGATCAGTGTGGGAAATTAGATGAGTGTCTGTAAGACATTTTAAAATGTTACTATATTATTATATTATACCCTATCACATATAGGATATGCCCTTTATTGATATCCTCTTTGTGATATGACAGAGAAACTTTGCCTCTCATAGTCCAGGGCTTGAAGTGACAGTATTGTGTTATGTTGAAAAAGCAGTGCATTCTTCTCTCAGATTTTTTAACTCAGCTATAGAGGAAATGAAGTCACATTCTCAAGTGAGCAAACTGTTAGCACATTAACTGCCTTTTACGAAGTATTACATTCCCATTTATAAAATGTGGCAGCATTTTCACTTTTTAACCAAACACTTTGTGAAAACATCTTATGAATGTATAAACGTTCCTCTAGGGGTAAGTGGAGCTAAGTAATTCCTTTTGTAATAATGGATGCCATTAGAATAGAATAGAGGAAGAGAACAGAATGGGGTTTGTAACAATAGAAGTAAAAAAAAGTACCTGTTGTGCCATGATACAAGGGCATTTGGTGTCAGAACCATTAAAAGTCTGAAATCATAACTGAATCAAGTAATTAATCTATTTTAATTAATGTTTCTTAGAAAAGCTTCCAGAAAAAAATACAGAGCTTAGAGAATAAGAAAATATTTTCAAAACGTTTATGTATCTGTCCATTTTTTTCATGATGAGATAATTAATGATCATTCTCCTTAAATAAAAATCATTCTAATAGTGACACATCATAAAAATTAGCTAAAAAATTCACAAGATTTCAGGGGGGTTTTTTTATGTTTCCTCTTTTTTTTTTTTCCCCCTGAACAACTGATCACAGTTTAGACTAACTTTCATGTAATCTGCTACTTGATCTCTGTGCCTGAGTTCTGTGGATTACATGTGTAGTCCAGACTGTAGTCCAGACATCCAAGCTCAGTAATGAGCTGACATTTCTTTACATTTTCTGAAAATGAAGGATTTCTGAATCATCTAAATCCATTTGAGAACTCTAGATCCATTCAGAAGTCCGAAAACTATGCCCTTTCCAACACCTGTCCCTTTTGCAGTCTTACACAAGGAAACCATGGCACAATAATTTTACAGCATCAAAGCTTGGTTTCAACATTCACTTGGTCTTGCTGCCAAGGAGGACAGAACACTTGTGCTTGTATGCTGCCTTGGCTCCCTGCAAAAGAAGGCATTTAACTCATTTAACATTGAGTTTGAGCATATTTATTAAACATTTACCTATTCTGATGTCCATTTTCCTTGTTTCTTTTCCTGGAATTATGTCTTTTCACTAAGGATTCTCCTGGGAGATGATCCTCATATTTAGAGAGCTGTAACACATTATTGTTATATGCTCCTTTCAAAGTGAAGGCATTTCTATTGATCTATCTTTTTTATTAAGGATGATGAGGCTGAGAAGCAGAAAACAAAACCTCTTAAATGATGTTATTCTGCTCTGAAATATAACCACTACCATGTCCTGGCTTCATGGTACATGAGACTCTCTCTCCACACTATCTGCAGTTGCTCTCCTTTAGCAGGGACAATTGCTATTGACAGAGCTCCTGCAGCTTTGTGGCTTTTCTCTCTGTCACCATGTACTTTGTTATTAAGCAAGCCAGCTTTAGAGAAGGTATGCTGCATATTGGAACTAAGCTGCAGAACTAGGATGGCACAGAGAGAGATTAAGAGCTGAACTTCTGTATGAGCCCTAGTGAGCCAGGCTGTCCTGCTCACCCACAGTGACTCTTCACACAGAAAATAAATTCAATTCCTCTTAAATCCAAGTCCTTAGGGATAATACAAGTACAAGTCAACCACTGGCAATCTTGTTTACTTTTGTTTTGTTTTCCTCATGTAATATTATGCTCTGAAGTTCTGCTTTTGTGGAAAACTCAATAGAACACTTTAAGAAATGTGATTTTGAATAACTGAAAGGGTGAAGTCATGAAGCACTTGACTGAAAAGGCTTCTTAAAGTGCCAACCTCTTTCTAAAAATGCTACAAAATTAGGAAAGTAGGGAGACAAGAAAGATGAAAAAAGTTACATAGTATTGAAGTGCTAGGAGGGCATTATACTGTAAGGTAGAGACAGGTGAAGGAAACACTTGAATTTAAATTTGGCAGAACACCTCACATAATGAATTAAATTGCAACCATCTCAATAATATTGCTGAAAATTAGAATGGTGAAGGGTGCATAGTATGCACAAAGAGATAACATACATTAATGATTTTTGAAAGCTGTTACATGTTACAGTGTAACCTAGCTGCTCTATTTTGAACCTCTTCCACATTAACTCAATCCTCATGTATGAATGTTAGAACTGCAATTTTATTTATGCAACATAAACATTACTTAAGATTGATAATTTTTTAAGGTTTTGTTTTTGCTGGCTGGTTTTACATAGATAAAGTTCAAAATGACAGCATGACTTTGTAGCAGTCAGTATGTTTTGTTTTAAATATGTAGAAAAACATTGCTTTTTTTTAAATTGCAAACTTTATCCCATTGTTCACAAATACTTTTGGCTTTTTAAAACTGATGAATAAATTTCCATGTTTTTCCAATTCTACTCGCAGCAAATCAGAAAAGTTTATCAAGGTACTTTGCATTGGGAATTTTATTAAAATGAACATAGTCATCATGGATTTTATATGCAAGTTCATGTGTTAGCCCTCCATTTCATTTCATAGCAACTTAGGACATCTTATGAATTTCTTTTTCCTTTCTTTTTCCAGTATAAAAGAATATATATAAAACTGTATTAATATCTCACCTGTACATTTTTACATTTTTTTAGTGAGGAAGCTCTTTGGGATTTTTCATTTTGTCTTTCAGCATACTGTATCTCCATTTGGCTGTTATTTACAATATAAAAATTTTTTTTTGTGTTGCAATGGTTTAAACTAGATATGTATCAAATCAATAAGTTGAGAGGTCCTAGTTACTTTTTGCTCTTTTTAACCTTTCTGCCAAAATGACAATTTGTTTTCTTTCCCATTGTTTTTCCTAATACTTTAAAACCGCTTGCTTCAGGTCTTGCTTGCACTCTTAATCACTACCACTGGATTTTGTTCTTCTCCAATTCCACCTTTGTTGTCTTCCTTTTCAGGTTTCTCCATGTTCCAGTCTGTGAATGACTCACAGTAACTTTGTCCCTGGAAGAAATATTGCAAGCAGCATTGTGTGAAACAAGTTGTCCTTCTTTGTAATGACCTAGTTGCTTTCTTCTTTTTTGTTGAAGGGGTATAAAGGGGTGCTTTATTGAGTTGAGTAACTTGGCCTAAGGAGTCTGTTTAGTGGACAAATGAGGGTTTTTTTCTCCTTTTCCTCTGCATTTTGTTGAGGATATTTTTCTGAAGAAGCTCTGAGCTCAAGTTTGTTCTAGTAAAAAGTACTCCAGTGTATGCTTAGGGAGAATGTATTTACAATTACACCAGATCAGTGCCTTTTCAGTTCATGTTCCATTAATAGCAGTACCAGGTTTAAAGTATATTCACCATATATTCCCAGTTATATTATTTGTATTTTGTTCCTTAATAGCCTATAGGGATTTTTTTAGAGATATGAATATTAATTGGTACATGGCTATTGCATATGTACAAGACTGCTCAAATAATGAACTCTAGAATTCTACTGATTATCTGTATTGATTGTAAGAATAACTGCCTACATTTCAGTGATTTTCTTTGAAAATTGAGCAGTTTAGTGACTGAGAGAACTTGGATATGTTATAAAGGTGGAGGGAGATTTTTCTAAATAAAACCTGTAGGAAGTATACATGTCATATTTGTTTTGTTAAGATTTTATATGCTTGTAACATGGAGGAATGGGAATTGTTTAATATTGTTTAATATGATCCTCAGAGTAGTAGGTGACACTGTTATAATTCAGTCACACGTACAGCAGCTATTCATGTACAGCAGCTATTTCACTCTAAAATTTGAGTAAAACCATAGGAGTGAAGAATTTTCCAGTATCTTTTTCCCTAACCTTTATATAGCACATTGGTTTGGATTAGAACAAACACACTTCTGCCATAAGTAACATTTACCAGAAGCGACTAAACCCTCATACACCTATGAAAAAAACACAACTAATGGAAAAGACATCTTGGCTGTAGCTTTCCAGAAGCACAAGTGACTATTTGTGCTGTGGTTTGAGTCGTCTGTTAGAAACATATTAAACAGGCCCCATCCACAGAAAATCTGGATTTCTAGCAAATTTTAAAGCTTAGCATTTGTACTCCAAGTCACTAATGATTTCTGAAAATTGAAAACTTAGGAAACTAAAACTCTATTCATTGTAGAGGAGTGCCTTTTTTTTCCTCTGAACATAGGATTTAGTATAAGGATATCCAGTTAGAATATTCATAGAGAAATAACATTAATACAATTGTTTGAAAAGTAGGATTTGCCAAAAACTAAAAAAGAGTCTATCCAACTTGTTCTCTTCAGAAATCTTGCTGGAAAACAGTTGATATAAAATCTTAAAATACTAGGAAAAAAAAAATCCATCAGGTCCCCATTTATGCATATTGGGTGAAAGCCAGCACTTAAGGCAATGGAACTATTATTCAAGAGCTGGATTTGGCCCAGATTTCTGTCCTGTTTACACATGTGAAAACCCATTAAACTTATGGTGCTTGCAATGATATAATTTGAGGCCAAAACATTGTTCTTGCTGTGGAACTTAACTTGAACTTCATGGAAAATTTGGCTATGGTATTAATAAAGAAGAAATCCTATTTGGACAAGACTTATCATGGGTCTATGTCAGTATTTCTGAACAGGAAATCTTGCAAATGCTTAACTTCTTAAATTATGTTTTAAGTTTGCAGATGGGTGGATTCATGGACAGGGCATAATGATTGGGTCAAAATCACAAATGTGTCAGAGTAGTAATATACTCCTCTCTTACAGAGTATGAGATGAAATACACAAAGAATTTAGAGGAAAATGACAGGATGATGAAAAAAGATGTTATTAGCAAGACCTTTATTTCTGGTTTACTGAGGAAATAAAATTCCAAGAATGGCACTCATGTAGAATGACTTTATGTTCTTTAAGAGAGGTGAGGGTCAGAGCTTAGGCAGGAAACTTGCAGTGCAGACCATAGCGAAAATTCAGATCCTGGAGCTGCTTGTTTGCTAAGCAGTTGATGTGCTGGATTATTAGTTAAAGAAGAAATCAAATTGCTGACATTTAGTCTTAGAAATTAAAATGGAAACTGCATAATTACAATAACACATATGGAAAATCAAAATCATAAATTTCACCACTTCTTTGTACCGGTATATAATAAGGGGGAAATCCAGAATTTCAATGTTCCATCTACACTCACTCTACAAACTCTGATTACACATAAAACACAACTATATTATCCCTGTCTGCACAGAGCCTACCACAGTTCTGTTCCATCTGAGCAAGTGAGAATCAAGTTAGAATCAAGTGCCATTTGATAAAGAAAACTTCTTAAAGCTTGCTCAGTTGAAACAAGACCAGGCAGGCTGTAAAGTCTGAATATAAATTGAATTATAATTCTTTTCCTAACTTTCTGAATATAAACTTGAGAAACATGATAGGTATCTGTGGTGAATTTTTTTTGGTCGGAAGTGCTTCTCTGCCATCATATGCTTTTGCTATAAACAGACATTTGCAAAAAGCCTTTCATGATCTATTGGAAGTAAATCCCTGTTTTGTTCCTGGAGCTGGAGCTGGCATGATATAGATTGCTGTAGCAGAAGTCCCTTAAAGGACACATCTTCCTATAATGTAGACAAGACTGATGACCTCTGCTGACTTGCTGGTGGGAGCATCTGCTCTCACATCAGGGGCTCCTCATTACCTGTCCCCGGACAGACCAGTAATGATTTTCAGAGGAAATGAAGCTGAGGACAAAAGTAATCTCCCAGAAATGAAACCATTAAGACTAGACAGTGGTAATAACACTAGATTTCAAGGAGATTAAAAAGAAAAAACTCATTTATAAATGAGCTGATTTTCGCTGGAAGTGATATTAGAAGAGAACATATCTCAGATTCTTCTAATCTGGAACTGAAGTTTTCCCTTCCCTCTCTTCCAATCTCTTCTGCAGACATAACCTTCAGGGCAAACAAATACTTTGTCTTGGGGAAAGTTTGAGCATTGTTGAATACTGTAAATAATCATGTTCATGTTGCTTTGGACTTGGTTCAAGACTAATTTTTCTCTGACAAAATGCTGCCATGCCTCCTGGGCATTCTGGGTTCCTCATCCTCATAGTCCTGTTCTCTGCTGCTACCTCACTAGAGGAACTGCGATGCAGCAGAGGCTCTGGCAGATGCAGATAATGGCAGCCATGCTAAAAGATATTTCAATTTTTCCTTCAATACTTTTCTGCTAACAAATTGCTTTCCAGAGCAATATTCAGCTAACGCATTTGTTTCATATGGTAGTTTTCTGAACAGTGAGAGACTTGAACACATTTGCAAATGTTTTGTTGAGTTAGAGCAACATCCATATCTACTACAAGCAGTCTGAGAATTCTTTCCTATAATTTAAATTTTTATATATAGTAGTATTTTCACAAAAATCTTGGAAGGCTGTCATTCATGACATTTTCCTACTTTAAACTATTTCTGTAGATTGCTTCTCACTCTGCATATATTCTGTGAGAGCATCCTGTTCTACTAAGATAAATCTACTGCAAGTGTTGAAATGCCAGTCCTTTGTGAAAAAAGAGTTTGCATCTGGCAATAGTGGTTATTTGTTCTCTTCAAAGAATTATATCTGACTCTGAGTCATTGACTTATGTATGGTTCCTAACATTTTTTAATGCTTTTATTGATCTCTAATAATTAGGGTAATAATTTTTAAGAATTAGATAATAAGATTATCTGACAGGTGTTTATAAGACAGACTGTAATAGTCTAGTCTCTGAGTATCTACAATGCCATAGTTGAAAGCGTAACTTGGCAAAATGAAGGTGTTTTTTCTCTTATTTTACCATTCCTAATGGGATAGAAAGAAGCTCAAATCCTGAGTAATGTATTCAAATTTGCTTAAAATTTGAAGAATCTATTATTAAATTGAATATTCAAGTTTTCATTTCATTAGAGAAGGATATTCTCTTCCTTCATCAAATCACTATTAGTTTTTCTTCTAGATGTCTAAGAAAATCTAGTCAGTACATGTTGCATTTTGTAGTTGTCATCTATTAAACCTACCTTTTTTTTTCAGAATGCCTTAAGTATATTTGAATCATTTAGAGGTTAAAACCGTGACTCATTGAAGTGCATAGCAAGAATTACATTGAAATCAATAGGCCTTTGACCAGATAATTTGTATTGCTATATGAAATGAAACTAGAGTTCTGCCAAGATTTTTCAAAAGAAAACAAGGTATAAAAAAGTTTTATTAATTTCATCATGTAACTTGGTTATTTTCTGCTGTCCCTCAGCCTGCTATTTTTCTCCTGTATTTGTGTCAGTGTAATTTAATTTTTATATATTGATTTGTGGACCAAAGGAATTAAAAAGAATAATCCAAATTAGGTGCTTTATGCTTCATTTCTATATCCACGTTCCTCGTCTATTATCCTGTTTTCATGGTAGCTATTCTTTCATTTTCTTTCTTTTTCAAGCCATAGCTGACTGTGAGTTAAGACATCAGGTATGGAGCACATACAATTTTAGATACCAGTTTAACAGTCACTCAAAATAGACTTATAAGTTACACATTTGATTATTTTTTCCTTCTTGTTATCAAGATTAAAATCACTAGGATAAAAAAATAAAGAGGATTAGAAGTGGATGTTTCATATAAGCATTTTGGTACTGTGATCTATTTCTCCTTGTCATAGGCACATATCTGATTATGGAGGCCATTTCTGGGAAACAACAGTTTGTATCAGAAAATAAATTGCTTGTATGTTTTATTTTAGAACGCTTCTGGTTTTTTTGGTTTTGTCTGTTTTTCATTTCAAACTAAAACAAGCAAACACTGGTGCTAGAATATTTTCATTTAAAGTTCTTGCAATGTGTGGTTTGCAATAGCCATCCCAATATCTGAGCACCCCACTGTTTACAGAGAACCTACTGTTGTTTAGAGTTGGTTTCAGTCTAAGTATGCTTTCAGTGCTGCACGGAGTTGGAAAACAAATCGGGATGAGAATGAATGTTGTTTAAATACAAGTTTTAGTCTGAATGCCTGAAATTACAGAAGCTCCTTGGCCTGACAACAATCACAGAGGGAACACAATTCCACTGCAGACTAAATTAGTAGACATCAGGTATCATTTACAGAATTGCAGTTCCAAAATAGCTCCTGCTCAGAACTGTGTGTTGAGGCATAAATCTGGAGCAGGTAGCTCGGTTTGCAAGCTGCAGATTGAGATGCAGATTAAGCTCTGGTGGGAGTCCAAGATAAGAGGACCTGAACTGCCAACTTTTTGGTTAACAAAGGGGATAAAGAGCTGTGGCGCCAGCCAGGTGGGTGGACCCTGAGACACAGAGGGGAGCAAGACGCTGGAGGAAGAGTGAGACCTGTGCATGGGTATATTGAGAGGGTGTAAAAACCCAGGGGGTCCTTGGCTTGGTCCTCTTTGGAGGCACCAGCTCAGGCTGTTTATGTGTTAATGTGCAGTGTGAAATGTGGTCCCCTGATTCGTGTCGATACAGAGCAATGTTAGAATATATACCTCAATATTGTTTTGTTAATATAAGCCTTATATTATTTGTGATACTGCTTATTTGGAATTGGAACCTGCAGTTAAGCACTAAAAGCTGAGAGGGCCGAGAGATTGGTGAGTGCAGAGCCTTTGTCACCGCCGAGGCCTCAGCCCCGGCGGGGGCACCGGGAGAGAGAGCAGAGCCATGTCCAGCAGCACCGGGGCAGGGCAGAGATACTGAGTGTGAACTAATGATTTAGGCTGAATAATAGAGATTGTTTGTTAAGGACATTTTGTTTGCTTAGCATTTACCATGTTTTGTCAAGCTGTGTTGTTCCTGGAGGAAATTTTTGGGGGTCGATCTGGACAGGAATTGATTTCTGGCTGAGTCTGCCAGAGGAGAAGGGGTTAAATTTAGGCTGATGCTTTTGGTGTTTACACATGAACCTTCGCTGGGAGAAGAGATAAAAAGTTCAAGAAGACTCGAGGCGAAGTGAGCATGTCCTGGCAAAGACCTCCCTCTTCTCGGGACAGTCATGAATATGTATTAACAACGAGTTTATAAACCGAACCAGGCCCTGTGCGGTGCGTGTTGGTAGAGCAGAGACTCCCCGCGCACCCAGCGCTGTTTGCTTGCTTAAATTCGCATAATGAATTGTGTTCATTTTGACTGCAATCCTGTTTGGGGACTCAGTCATTTATCACAGCTCAAAACCTGCAGTTGTGCTGGTAAAAGTAGTTCTGTCTGAGGCCTCTACACTTACACTGCATTGTGCTGGGAGTTTTACTTTCAGCTATAGCCCAATCCCTGGATTGAGAATCCCCACTAATCATGGGTTTCCAAGCTACTGAAAACTCCCCCTTAGCTTGTACACTTAGATTCCTACTGGGCATGAGGCATGTGGTGTGCATTTAGATAAAGCCAGAGGAGATCTTCTGGTTTTAGTTTCCTCTGAAGTAACCCTAGTTTGTGTGTACCTGTGCTGCTGAACAAAACCGTGAATGAAAAGTAAGAATTACTAGGATTTTATTTTTTTCTAAAATCAAAAATACTTGTGATGCAGAGAGTATGTGTCATCTCATCTGAATACTGGTGGAGTACACCAGTGACTGGTTAATAGATCCATGGCTGAAACATTATGAGCAGTACAATCAGTAGTTGTTTTAGAAGTTGTGCCATAAAGAGTTTCCTGTTAGCAGTTTGGGATTCCTGAACAGATTTAAAAATACCTTCCATTAGTTTTAAGTGCACATAGTGATTCTTTTCACCATGTGAGTTAGAATGTAACTGTGATGGTATTTTATTGGGCTGCCTGGGGAGGTGGCAGATTCACCATTCCTGGATGTTTTCAAGATGAGACTAGATGTGGCACTTAGTCTAGTAACCACAATAGGGTTGGACTTGATGATCTTTGAGGTCTTTTCCAACCTGGTTTATTCTGTTTCTATGATTTTATGAATTGAAGTCTTGGTTTGAAGCTATTAGAAAAGTCAATAAACAAGGGAGATCCATAAAACACAGGAACATCAAGAAAACACTTCATGGTGGAGATTTGTTTACCTCAAACTTTATATCACTTGTTTACATCACTTTATATCAAAGACAAGCGAAAAGTTACAGATTAATAGAGAATGAGCTAGAACATTAGACATTCCCAGACTGAATATATTTTCTTGCTTGAATTATGCTTCCTTATCTTTGTATTTCCCACTTCATTTTATTAGCACTATCTTCTTGTGACATTTCAAGCACAGCAAAACCCTCTAAAACATATGAAATTTTACAGAAGAGCTTTCTAACAGAAGCATTGAAAGCATTGAGATTGTTACTTAGGTGACAAGAGAAGGGGGGTCTTTGACTAATACTGCTTTGGCTGCCAATAAAACCCCTCCAAAGAAATCTCTACTTCCAAATCTGATATTGATTACCTGTGCAATTTGGGGCAAATAGTTTCATCTGGTGGAAAAACACCAGTTTCACTTCCTCATTCCTGCCATCTTTTTTCCAGGTATTTTTTGTATGTGATATAAGAGCAGAACAGGAGGTCAGCTTCAAAATAAATTAAAAAATAAAAGACAAAATCAGTATTTGACTTTTGAAAAATCTTTTTAATCTCTAATTTTAGTCAAATATTGACATAATTTCAACAGCAAGATTTTAGTTTATATGTGGTGTTACTACATCCTAGTCTGCTGTTTGTTATCTTGTAATATGCATCACAGCCACCGAAAAAAATTGTAGTATTACATGATATAACAGTATGGTAAAGAAGCTGAAATAAATATCATTATGATTGTTTTGGCAAGACTGCATCTCAAGGGGAAATTATCTTCTAAGTATCGGTCCCAGTTGCACTACTGATACAACTAATTCTCAGTAAGACTCCCTAAAGAATTAGGACAACTGAACCTGATGGCTGTCAAGTTTTCCATATTTTTTTAAAATTTAAAAAAGTCCTTGACAAGCAAGTTCATAGTCTGCATGACCTGTCATTAATATGTTTTGTGGACTGAACTTTCTTTTCTATAACAAAACCTTAGAAAGGATATTATATTAGTGAGTATGGTGTCCTTCAAAATTTCTTGAAGGTTTTCATGCAATTACTGAGTAGGAATAATGATATAATATTGTAACACAAAAAGCAATGGAAACTTCCATTCAAAAACAAATTGTATCAGGCTGCATAGCAGTCTTCAAAGAAATTCTTGTTTGGACTATTTACAGCTCCCAAGCTATCAAAAAAAAAAGTACTTAGATAATATCTTGCATTCCTGTTGGGCTGGAACATTACCACAGTACTACCAGGAGAAATCTGTCTTACTTATTTTAGTCTAGAACATAAACAGAGGTATACCAGAATGCTAGGAACAATTTCTTCCACATTAATATCTAGTTCTGTAAGCACTGAAATTAATGAAGCCTGCTATCCCTGTCCTCTTTTACGAGATGATTTATTGAAAGTTCAGACTGATTTTGTTATAGTTTGCTCTTTCTACACTCTCTGATTTCTAACAAGGCAAAAGTCGATGCCTTTGCTTTTGCATCTCAGAAGGCCCCTGGAAATGCTACTTTCAAAACCTTGATCTGAAACATCCTGCCACTCCTGTTCATTTCATTGCAGGAATGTAACTGCTGATCTCTAATTTGATGTAAGGTTTGGGTGATTTGGGCTTGTGAGCTCTAAAGCTGTTAGATTTCATTAAGCTCATTTCCACAGACAGCGTAGTGGGTTGACCCTGACTGCATACCAGGCACCCACCAGAGCCACTCTCTCACTCTCTTCTGCAAATGGACAGGGGAGAGAAAGTGTAACAAAAGGTTCATGGATTGAGATAAGGACCTGGAGAGGTCACTCACTGAATACTGTCATGGGCAAAACAGACTCAGCTTGGATAAATTAAGTGATTTTATTAGTAACAAGATAAAGCTGGATAATGAGAAAATAAAGTAGACCTTAAAAACACGTTACCCCTCCCCTCCCTCCTTCCCAACTCTACCTCCACCCTCACAGCAGTGCAGGGAGATGGGGAGTGGGGCCTACAGTCAGTTCATCACACGTTGTTTGTGCTGCTGCTCTCAGGAAGAGGAGTCCTTCCCCTACTTCTGTGTGGGGTTCCTCCCATGGGAGACAGCTCCCCACAAACTGCTGCAACATGAGTCCTCCCATGGGTAGCAGTTCTCCATGAACTGCTGCAGTGTGGGTCACTCTCCGCAGGGTGCAGTCCAGCCCCTCATGGACATCCTGCTCCAGTACAGATCCCTCACAGGATCACAAGTCCTACCAGGAATTCTGCTCCAACATGGGTCACCTCTCTATGGTGGTCCACAGGTCTCTGCTAGGAACTTGCTCCAGAAAGAGTTTCCCATGGGTTCACAGCCTCCTTTTGAGAATCCACCTGCTCAGGTGTGGGTCTCCTCCATGGGTTACAATTGGATCTCTGCACCCCGTTAACCTCCATGGGCTGCAGGAGGACAGCTGCTTCACCATGGTCTTCACCACAGGCCATAGGTGAGTGGTGCCTGGAGTACCTCCTCTGACAGCTTCTCTACTGACCTTGGTGTCTGCATAGTTGGTTGTCTCACACATTCTCACTCCTCTCCTCTCTGGCTTCAAATAGTTCTGTTTTTCCTTTCTGGAATACATTATCACAGAGGCATTGCTACCATCACGGATTGGTTAGGCCTTGCTGCAGTGGCAGGTCTGTCCTGGAGCTGCTACATTGGCTCTGCTGGATATGGGGAAGCTTCTTGCAGCTTCTCACAGAAGTCACCCCTGTAGCCCCACCACTGCCAAACACCCGACCACTCAAACCCACTACAGACAGCAAGCCTAAGAATGAATGCATCTTTTCACAAAGCATTAGGAATGACAGTAGAAATTATGTACTTCTGTTGATATGCTTACTGTGTACAACCAGATGAGAACAGGGAAACAATAAATGTAAAGAAAGCAAAACCCCAAACAGTTGCTTTGCAGCTACCTGAGTTTGCCTGTATATTGAGCTATTTTAAATGAGGCAAGCTGTAGTTAGAGAAATATTTATGGTTTTGAACAGCGATGTCTTTAATATTGCATATTCAACCACGTTCTTCTTTGCCATATTTGCAACTTCTTTTCATCCAGGGAGTCTTAGATTTTTCTATATGCAGATAATCTTTGAGAGCATCTTAATTTCAGTCAGTTGTATTGGCGTGTGGCCTTGCACAGATACCTAATGAAATGCACAAACTGACTTCTGAAAATAAAAACAATAAAGACATTTTGCAATTCATTTATCTTTTTGTGGCCACACAAGATTGAACAATTGCTTGCTGTAACGTTTCCATGTAAGCACAAATATGTCTCTAAAAGTCTTTGCACTTATCTTTGCAATGCACATCAATAAGTAAGAAACATTTTTTTTGTAGAGGTTTAGTGTATGCAGGGTCTTCCACCCCTGTCAGCTGCATTTGTAAAGTGATAAAGCACAATTCCTGAACCAGTACAGCATAAACTACTACTGTTAGTTGCTGTAAAAAGCAAAATGTTTCCAATGGTAATTGAATGTAATTTTACTCTGTAGCACATATGGGTCTTTACAGCTCTTCCTAAATAAATTGTCTGGGCGAGTTCATTGGAAGAAGACAGCAATATTGCCCAGCAGGGTAATTAGGAGGAGACTGAAGGGGTCCATAAGGTTGCCTAAATGTTATTCTTATCATGTTGCCAATTTTAGGGCTGCTGCTAGAGCAGCCCAGATGGTTTTCTCACTTGCTTTCAGTTATTCTAAAGGGCCTAGAAGCAGAGAAGTCTGAACTGTGCTGTCCCATATCCAGAAACAGGAAAGAATGGGACAAAGGGATCATCACATGAAAGTTCTCCCAAATAAATAGGTTTCTTTTGAATCATGCTTATTAGTGTATTCCTAATGAGTTTTTTTCCACATAAATGCAAAAGGACTGTAGTGTGCAGGAGAATCTGCCTCACAGTAGGTGCTCTGGTGCAGTTAGTGTGATATTTCAAAAAACTGGCAAAATTTATAGCACCACCAAATAATGATGTTATTTGTCTGCCTGCAAAAAAACCAACCTGGTTGGTTTGCATGATATTTGTACTGGCTAGATGTAAACCCAGCATGTGGCGAATTGTAATAGAAAGACTACATAGCATGCGTGGAGAATGAAGGGGAAGTTTGGGGTGTGGGAGGCACCCGAAGGGGCACAGCAGGGACAGTGATCTTAGCACAACCTGCATCACTGCCAGCCACATTAGCATCAAGATCCCAGCCCATCTGCCTGCAGCTTTACAGGATGGAGAAGTCTAGCGACAAAGAACAGTGAACAAACCCTAATGATTCACAGAGTTGGGACACCATGGAGACACAAATCACCCAAGAGGGTCCAAAACAGGCATACCTGAAACCTCCCCAAGAATAGCCTGGGGAGGTGAAAAGGACTTGTCAGCTCTTGTCCTCCAGGGTACTGCAAAGGACCTAACAGCTGGACACAAGGATTGCAGAATCCAGTAGCTGGCTGGACACTTGAACACACACCTGTGCCCTGGTGTCCAACAGCTGAACAGACTTATCAGACACCACACTTTCCTAGTGTTTGTGACAGTGAGATTGTGAGGAAGCAATGAGCGAAATCTGTTTTATTTTAGGTTTTGGTTCAAATAAAAGCATCTTCCTGTAACGTAAGTTCTCACATTGATACTGGCTGCATTGCTGATCAAATATTGGAGGAGCCTATACCACAAAAACACTTCCTTTCTTTACCTGTAGTCATTTTCTGAGGTGCTGTTTAACTATGACCAGAAACTCCTTGTGGTAACAATTATGGTCATGTTTCAGTTCAGGCAATCTGGCCCTGGCATTAGGAGTAAAGTTACCAGCTGTGGCTGTGGCATCTGTGACAAAAATGAGATAAGGTTTACCTCAGAACATGTCTTGTTTATTGTGAAAAAAACACCTGAGAAAATATTTTTCATTTGTAGTACTTTCATTCAAATTGTTTTTTATTTTAGGAAGGTTAAATGAGACTAACTGAATGAATGTATTTTCAGAAGTTATTTAGTTTACATCAGTTTCTTTTAAATTTGTGATTTTTGTTTACATTGTTTTCTACTGATATACAAAACCAATGACATATCTGAATTCTTTTCAGTAGAATTTAATAATTAGCTAGATTTAATAGGCATTGTGGTTTTTCACATTTAAGCTAAACTTATCAATCAACTGCAAAGTACTTCTTTATTTTTAGAAAACAAACAATCTATTACTTGCTATTTGTAATTAATTTAAGATGACATTGATCGACATTTTTTAGGCACTCTGGAAATTATCCCTCCAACTGATGGTAAACCTTCATCCCTCAGTTCAAAGCCATGACTGTTATCTTTTGGCTTTGAAAGAAACAATCAGGAAGTGTTTATTGTTCATGTTAATCCATGCTGTGGCTGACTTTGCTGTTTCTGTCATCAAACCCTGTTAACAAATAATGCCATTGTCTGAAAAAAATAAAAGATAAAGCAACTCTTGTTATCTCATGTCTCTCTGTAATAAATGGCGATAAAGTCATTATACCATGAAAAGCTATGAATCATTTTAACAAGCAAGTTCTGTTGAAACTGCTGATTATATTTGTAGTAAGGGCATTGGTCATCTGGTTTTTTTCTATATACAAGTGTATGACTCCAGCTACTGTGCCTGTAGATTTTCATGACTCCATGTTTGACTTGCTGTCCTTTTTATGTAATAAAAAGGATTTTGCATTTTGATATGCTTGATATAGGAAAATCCATAGAAATTTCTTTAGTATAATTTTTTATAAAGTGGTGAGATTCAGGATCATGGATAGTATGATATCAGCTTTTAGTACTTTGGGATACAAAACTGATGTGGGGGAGAATGCAAAAATGTTACAGTGTGGAAGATAAAAGTTAGAAGTTCATATTTTTCTACAAGCCCTTGGAGCATTCTGATTTTCTCTGCACAGATAGTAAAGCCTAGTGTTGACAAATGCTTTTGTCCTGTTTTCCTTACTGTGTACTTTCACTGTGTTTTCTTCTCTGTGCAGTGAGCATATGGTCTTCTTCCTGTGGTTTCTTGGCAGTGAACCACATAGGATTGCCAGATATGATACACAGTTTGATTCTGTATGGTCGCATTCCACACCCAAATGCTACATTCCACTCTAATTTTTTGCAGTGGCTCTTCCGGATGCCTGTAGAGTTACTGTGCACACAAAGCTGGATCACAGACACTGCTGGTCTACATAGGAGCAGCGACTCTACATCATGTCACAATGTATCTAATGTCCACTGGTGTGTATTTGTCAAAGTATATGCCCATGATTCCTCTCTCTGTTTAAGTGCTAGGTTTTTGACAATAAAAAGTAATGTATATTACAAATGCATTTAGAATTTCATTAATATAATTGTATTTTTTTTCAGTTTCAATGAAACAGGAGTGGCTCTTTATATCCGTTCATACTTAAGGTCTGGAAGACTTTGCAGCTCTTTCAGTTTAAAATTTCCTCTTCCTTTCCTTGGAACATTTCAAACTGTGAGTGCTCAACTGGTGGCAAGGCAAGAGAAGGGAAAGGAGGAGAGCAGATTGCTTCCTGAAGGCTATGTGGAGAAGTAAGGGTACAGAGTCTAAATGTGGTCCATCCCAGCTATATTAACAGAATGTTCCATCACAAATAGGGGAAGTGCTCTACCTATGCAGTGACAGTTCCAACCTTCTGCTGACATGCTGTGGTAACTCATGGGATTTATATTGTAATTCTGAGTCCTAGAACTCTAGCCAAGTTTCCAGCTCATCCATGCAAGATAGGAGTCTCTAATTAAAAGTAATGCAGGCTACTGGCTTTCCCAAGTTTATTCTGTATTCTGTCAGGTTTTCTGTTTACATAATGGATTTTCAAGATAAAAATCATTGACTAGTACTCATGCCTGCAAAGTATTTTATATCTGGACTAGAGTGATACATGAATAGTAATTGAATTTTGTTCTTGGTGCTTACAAAATGTACAAAAGGGTTGCACATAGGGAAATGAAGGAGAATAAAAAGGGGATGGGAGCTTTAGAAAATGATAACAAGGGAGCACTTTAGCATAATATAATGTAATTCTAAAGCAGATGCTTAACAAATGCAGGATTTTATGGGATTCATAGCAGAAGTAGTTCTTAAAGACAGATTTGAAGAAAGGTGAGCAAACGTAATGATTTTAAAAATCCAACATAAACCCAGACTTTGGAAGAATTGCATGTGGGAGAAATAGGTATGTAGAAATTCATGGTTATCAGAGTTGTACAGGTCCTGTTAGCACTTTTGTGCAAAGGCTAATGCCCTAGTCACAGTGTAAGAGAGGTACGTTGCTACTTTGGTACTTAGAGAAACAGTACAAATCAAAGTACTTTGTAAGTGATTTATAAATATATTCCAATTATCAAAATCAGTTTTGATATGTTTTTCTTCCTAAAAACATGACACTACAAAAAACCCACAATAAACCACCCAACTCCTGCTGCTGCAGCCCCATCAGGGAGGCTACTAAACGAAACATTAACATCATTCTGATGAGGCAACATTTTTAATACACCAAAAATACTGAGATTGTGGTGAATCCAAACAGATATTCTCTGAGTTTGTGTCGTGGTTTAACCCCAGACGGCAGCCAAGTACCACGCAGCCTCTGAAAGTCCCTCCTCCCCCCTTGCCCCCCAACCTGGGGGAATGGGGGGGAGAAAATAAAATAAAATACGTAGGTTGAGATAAGAACAGTTTAATAATAAAGAGCAAAATGAGATAAAATACTAAGGAATAATAAACAGAAAGGGAAAGAAACATACAACCAACAAAACAAAATCAGTGACGCACAATACAATTGCTCACTACCCGTGGATCAATGCAACCCCTTCCATCTCCCCAGACTGGCCCCTTCCTGCTTATATACTGGGCATGGCATTCTGTGGTGTGGAATATCCCTTTGGCTAGTTCGGGTCATCTGTCCTGTCTATGCTCCCTCCCAGTTTCTCTTGTGTACCTTCCTCACTGGCAGAGCATGAGACACACGAAAGAAAATGTCCTTGATTCAAGATAAGCACAACTTAGCAGAAAGCAAAACATCAGTGTACTACCAACAGTATTATCACTCTGAATCCAAACACCACACTATATCAGCTACTTAGAAGAAAAACTAGCTCCACTTCAGCAGAAACCAGCTCTTTTTTCATTGATTAACTGGGTTTGTTGACTATAACAATAGAATTAAAATCACAGAAAATTTATACTACCATGTATATATATCTATATTTATATATAAAATTTGCTCTCAGATACAGGAGGAATTTTGCTAGTATTGGTGCCTCTAACTATAGAGAAGGACACGGTGTTGGCTAGAAGTACATGAGCTAACTATGTTAACTCATACATCTGTGATATAACAGCCTAGTTTGCAGAAGTTAATAGGAACTGCTACTCAGCAGGGCTAATGAGGGTAATCCACCTGCTTTATTAACATGAGTAATGTTTTTTGGTAGTAGAGGTAGCTTGTACAGATAATGCTGAACAGTACAGTACTGGGTCATGCAGACATAGCCCTTGAAAGTGCTACGGTCTTGATGACACAGAAGACTTCCAGAGAGAAAAATCTGAGCCGCATGCTATCTGGTTTCCTTTCATGGCCCCAGGTAGCAGCAGAATGCCTTTTTACCTGCTTCCCCTTATTGGTTCAGTTTTGCTCACTTAGATTTTTACTGTCTTGGGCAGGGACAATAGATGCAATGGTACTGCTATATGAAGTAACACAGGCTGACTCTGCTTAAGAACCTGCAGGAGTCTGAGCACTATCCTGCACAGACCAGCTGAGTAATAGCACTTAGGAGCTCACGTGTCAGCAGGCTGCCTGATGTACCTGCAGAGCCAACTGCAGTTAATCAGAAGAGAGCTGTGCTGCGTGGTGTGCATGTGTTGTCTTGGGCTGGCAGAGCAGTGCAGATCACTTATGTACTGTGATTTGCCATCTGATGTAGTCATCCTCTGGGTGCTTATGCAACAATAGAGCTATGAACAAAGTGTCACTGCTTTGATAATAATGCATGTAGTTATTATTCTTTCTCTGTTATGACTATGCTTCACTTTTTTTTTCTCTTTAATGGGAAAGAAAGCAGATGTGCTTAGGAGACTCCATAAACTTGACAGGCAGTTAAAAAGAGGAAAGCACAAACAAAATAGGAGACCAGATGAAAGAATGCATGAGTGGGAATTAGGATTTTCACAGTTTAACATCAGTCTACTGCTTGTCACCATGTCCCTTCCTGCACTATTAAACACTCAAGAGTAACCACATTTTCAGTCCATTCCACAGAGGTTTGAGTCATGCAGAACTTGGTGGTCAAACTCAATGCTTTTCTGTAGAAAACATCTCAGAGCTCCAGTCATTTGTTCTACTAAGGAAGTTTCAAAGGAAATACATTTGAACAAAATCTGCTGCAACTTTATTAAATGTCAGCACATAAAGAAGTTGACAGCTATAGGGTTACCATCGGGAGAACACTCACTGATAACTTTTTCTTCTTTAATTTGTCACTTGAATTATTTAGATGAATTACAATACTAATGTTAATTGAGATACTGTAAAGGTAGAGTGCTGGACTGAGTAGGATTATGCATGAGGCAGAAGGAAGCATAAAGACCTTTTGCAGATGCTTTCTGAAGTGATATACATATATGTTGGAAAAGAGAAGGGAAAGGAGGTAAAATTAAATGTTAATACTATCTTGATTGATATGCAACCCTTGCAGAGGAGCTCATGCTTTCTGTTCCCAAGCAATGTTTTGGGAACAGATTAGATGGGTGGCAGTAGTAGCTTCAGTCTTCAGGCTGGTGATTGTGCAATATGAAAAACATATATTGTGCTGTCATTCTATAGAGCCGACATGTGAAGAGCATGTGCCTTGTAGAGCCACAGGAGTCCCATTGTCAGCAAGCTAAGCATGAACTGACATAAATTCAGAGAAAGATAACTCAGTCTGGCATTGTCTGAATGTGTTTTTTTTTTTTTTTTTTTGTCCATTTCTCGTGAGTGATTCAGGTTTTTATCCCATATACATGCCCACTGTAACTTAATTTGAGGAGAAAGAATTTTTTTTTGTTCTGTTTTATTAGAAAGGAACTTGGAGCTTATGTATTGGCGTTTGGAGAGTGCGTTTAATCTAAGGTCTCTCACTTGTGTGAAGTAGAGAGATGTTTCTTATTCTTTTTCTTGTTTTATTTTTTTTTCCAGATTAACTGAGTAAATTAGATGTTATGCAGTTTTATTAGGTGTTTCACCTGTCTGTGTGCTTCTCTGTCCTGGTTGCTAGTATCAAGCAGGTAGTGACACTGACTCTCCAGGCTCACTGTAGGCTGCAGCTTTTGACTTCCTGTTACAGAGCCAGCTGTGCCACACTGTTCATCACCATCCTTGTGGCAGGGCCACACCAATTCACAGCTCTCTAGTCAAAGCACTAACTGGGCTGGACATCAAATATTTGTCCCACAGTGGCCTCTAAGTTACTTATTCTTGGCTTTTGTTGTTGTTTGTTTGTTTCAGGGGGTTTTGGTTTGTTTTGGTTTTTTTTAATCTTGATCTTTAGTGACAGATCTCTTCTGAAATATTCCTTTCCTTATTACTCCTCCTACCACCCCATCAATGAGAGGGCTGGGGATGCACAAAGTTGGGAGGGGACATACCTTGGACAGCTGACCCCAACTGACTACCGGGATGTCCCATGCCATATGGAGTTATGTTTATTATATAAAGCTGAGGGCAATTTCCTATCGTATATATTGAAAATCTAGTCTTGAAGTAAAATGCCAAACAGCCTCCACAATTGCTTTCTTTCCCATTAAAGAGAAAAAAAAAGTGAAGCATAGTCATAACAGAGAAAGAATAATAACTACATGCATTATTATCAAAGCAGTGACACTTTGTTCATAGCTCTATTGTTGCATAAGCACCCAGAGGATGACTACATCAGATGGCAAATCACAGTACATAAGTGATCTGCACTGCTCTGCCAGCCCAAGACAACACATGCACACCACGCAATGGTTGTACTAGTATGTGCTTTAATTTGAGTAAAGTGAAAGTTTCTCGTTTGCAATTATTACAATGCATCTATTCTGCTCTAATGGTTATTTGAAAAAACACTGTATAGTGCTGTAAAAAAAATTAAAAATTAGCTTGACTTAAAGTATTAAGAAAAGGTTGCATATGATCTTTAAACAAATGTTTCTCTGTGTGAAACAGATCTTTCCTATAGCAAAAAATCTAAATATATTTTAAAAAAGTGATTTAAGATAGGCAGAAGCACGTCTAACAAGACACAAAACATCCCCAAATAAATCAGTTTGAAAACTGCATTATTAATAGATGCTTTTTACAGCATTTATTTTATGGAAAGGGGATTTGACTCTACATTTAACATCACCTTATTTAGCAATTTAAAAAACCTACCTATAAATTCATATCTTCAACCAGCTTATTCTGTGGCTTATGTACAGAAGTACTTGTTCCACAGCAGCATGAAGCTCTGAAAACAAGTGTTGCATGACCAGAATACATTTGAAGGAAGCTGGTCTCTTTGTTGCACCAGATATATTGGTGGGTAAGAGATAAACATCCTAACTGTGATTGTAGTAGAAGCACTTCTTTTTTTTTAAGCTATGCTTTATCTGCAGTGCACTTCCAAAAGTAAACAAGTGTCTATCTACAAAAATTCAGCTCTCTTTATTTGCTGTACTTGGTACAGCATAAGCCCATCTTAGATACGAGTAAACCAAAGTAATATGATTTTACAAATACAAATTCACATGTCCTGGTCCTGGCTCTTATACTCTTCAGATCACCAGAATTTTTAAGTACAAATGCAATAGGATGAAATGTGTATAATTTTCTTGATGCTACATTTTGAAGGTTTTAACAATAAATATTTCTATTTTTATGAGAGTGAAATAGAAATAAGCTCAATTTCTCCAAGAAAGTGCAACATCTGTCACACCCTGATCAAATATGCAGCTCCTTAGCAGTTTAGCACTGTCTCCATTTGAGTAAAGTGACTTTGAAAGGTACTGTTAAATACAGTAAGTTATTTCCAGATTCACCATTAAGCAGTACTTCATAATGTAGAAAAGATGTAATAATAATAGTAGATGATTTTTTATTTCTGGGTGAAGTTCAGAGTAACTGTTCTAGTATTGATATAGAATGTATATGTTTATTTATATGACTATATCAACAATAATGTATAAATATACAATATAAATATGTAAAGTCTACAGAATTTTCAGTTTAAGATGTATCTAGTTATTCTTTTTAACAGAAAGTACTGTGTGGAGGAAATGTTAAAATGTATTTGATAACTGCATGTGGCTTTTTTAATCTCAAAATAGAACTGATCAATTTTTTTCAGTATTGCACCTGGTTATATTGGTGTCATTTGAGTCACAAAAAGTAAACTACGCACAAGTTTGACAGTGGTTAAGATTCAATGGCAGAGCCAATTGCCTACTCTGCTGTCTGACAATGACTTACTGTTGCTTTGCATTGTCCACCACTGCATCCATCTGCTTGTCTCACATTTCATATGCAAATTCTTGTTCAGTGTGTTTATGACAAAATTTACATTAGTCTTGAGAAACATCTTTCTAAAAATTTCAATGCCTGACAGAAGCATGTAAGATAGTCAGAGTCCAAGCAGCCTATCAGTTAGGGAATGTTATTCAAATATCCCATTCTTAGGGAAAAGCTCTTTATTTTTAGTCTTGATGAAGGTAAAGGGGAGTTAGTGACTAGTAGTTACAATAAAAACCACCAGAATATCATAGTGCTCATCATTATATAGATATATAAGTACTGTCCCAGATCTGAGGTCTTCATAGCTAACTAATATGTGCTCCTCCCTGCAGCACTGAACAAGAACAATCTAGTTGCAAAAGTCTTTCTATGTGAGAGATATTTTTTTCCTGGATCTTGGTTTTGCCAAGTACATTAAAAGCCATCTGAGTGGAAATAAGTAAAAGTAAAAAAAAAATAGTGAATGGATATCAAAAGGTTTTTTTGTCTCAAATATCTAACCCTTTTAATGCAGATGTATTTAGCAAATTCATCAATAAGGCTAGAAGGCTGGGGGCAGGAAAGGCAGAGCAAATTAATGAGAGAAAAAGTAAGGTAAACTGTAAACTCATACTTCTTGAAAAAGAACCATCATAAAAGCTAAAGGAAAAAAAAATTAAAAAGATCAACACAGTGAGTCCTGTGATTGTAGAACAGAGGATAGGATGACAATGTGTTTAATTTCAAGAAATAAATTATATTACAGTTAAATTTTGCTGTCCTATTCTGGCACATGCATTTTAACTAAGAAGGAAGTTCAGAGAAAAACTGATAGTATGTGTGTATGACAGAGGTGGTGACTGATGGGGAAAGATTACAAAAGTAAATATGTGCATCTATGATAGGTAATGATTAGAGAAGGTAAAAGAACAAATATCACCTGAAGGGTATAAAGTAGCAAAAAAATCTTATTTACATTATAACATAAGAATTGTAAGAGAAAGAATAAAATGTGACCTGACAGTTAAGAATCTCATTTTCAAAATAACATTTAAATGGGATAAAATCTGACTCCTTTTCAAACTAAAATTATTACAGTCCAGAAGTGAAAACTTGGCTCCCCTAAAACTACTGGCATCAAGCCTATGGACTTGACTGGTGTAATTTACCTGGTTTTTTCACTGACAACAGGGTGTTCTAGAGGTAGATCCTACTTTCTGTAACTAGGATCTGTGCTGCAGATACTAATATTTGCCATGTCTGTAAAAGATGCTAGTAAAATTCTGGGTTTAGCCAAGATAAGCCTAGTGAAGTCAATGGAATGATTCTGAATGTATATTCATGAAAATTACACAAAGGCTCTGTCCTTAGTTGCTTCTTGTGTCCACTTCAGAAAATTCCATAGTAAGGCCGAATGGTGCCTTATAACTGAGAAAACTGTAAAATCCAAAAGGTTCCTGGAGCAGTAAGTTTGCAGTCAACAGTTTTATGGGAGGCATCCAGCATATGGATAACAGCATGGGGCTTACAGCAACAGCTTCGAGCAATACTCATTATGCTGGGTTATCGCTTGCCTGCTAACAAGTATGTACTTCCCATGAAAGACATTTTCCTGACCTGGTACATCACAGATTGCTTATGACTGTAATTAGTGGGAAACAAAGCTCACTATCTGGTTATTGTTCTCTTTCATATTTACTCTTTGATCATATTTCATCCTACCTAGTGTTGGTAAGGGACATTGTGCCTAGAGAATGCATAGGACAAGATCAGTGTTACTGGAAATCACTGAAACCACCATGCAGACTCCAGTGTGAAGAAATCAGAGCAAGGGTCCTATAGAAAGGCTGTAAGTTCTGTAATGCTAACCAATGTTGTGACTTTTCCATGCTTCTTGCCAAATGTTTTAAATGAACCTAGGAAAGCCTCTCAGGGTGAGTCTACACTCAAGACAATAAAGTAATTCATCTGGAGTAGTATGCTTTTATGAGTAGTACTTGAGTCTCTGCTTTTCAATTTACTTTATTCAAACTAGTTCAGAGTTATATCCACTACACTACTGAATAGACTTGTCTGAAACAGAGAAATTTTAGTCCGCTTCTGTGTCAATAGAAGCCTTGGTTATTAACAGCCCATCATTCAGTGAACAAAAAGTGGACAAAAAAACCCCATGCAGTAGTTTCAAGAAAGGAGTCTTGCTATTCTCCGCAACAGACTGAATCTATGAGATGTTAACAACCCACAAGCCGTGAAGTGCCGTAGCCTGAAGGAATGGAGAAGGCATCCTGTACCACACTCATCTCAGGACTAGGCAATATTTAAATCAATCAATGCCATTACATTCCTCTTAGAGTCTGTTATGAGAAATGAGAAGTTGCTTTGTAAAAAAGGGCAAAATTATGCTTATAGCATACTTTGGTTTTAGTTTTGCAAGATTATTTTTATATTCTAAAATGCAAAATTATATTCAATATTTTATTTGAGGGATCTATAGGGGCAGCTTCTCTGAGAAGCTGCTAGAAGCTTCCCCCCTATCAGACAGAAACAATGTCAGATGGCTCCAAGACAGAGCCACTGCTGGCCAAGGCCAAGCCAATTAGCAGTGATATTACTACCACTGTGGTAACATATTTGAGAAGTAAAACCAGTTATGGCACAGAAGTAATTGTGGCCAGAGATGAGAGGAGTGTGAATACATAGAGGAACAACTATGCAGACACCAAGGGCAGTGGAGGAGGAGGTACTCCAGGCACTGAACTGAGATTCCCCTGTATTCTATGGTGAAGACCATGGTAAAGCAGCTCTCCTCTTGCAGCCCATGGAGGTCCATAGGAGAGCAAATATCCATCTGCAGTCTGTGGAGGAGCCTCACACTGAAGCAGGTGTGATTCCCAAAAGAGGTCGTGAACCTGTGAGAAGCCCACACTGGAGCAGACTTCTGGCAGGGGCCTGTGAACCTGTAGAAAAAAAAGCCCATGCTAAAGCAGGCTTGTGATGCCATGGAAGGACCCATGCTGGAGCAGCCTGTTCTTGAATGGCAGCATCCCAAGGAAAGGTAGCTATGCTGGAGCAGTTAATGAAAAACTGCAGCCCATGGGAAGGACTCACATTGGAGAAAGTCATGCAGAACTGTTTCCCGTGGGACAGACCCTACACTGGTGCAGGGAAAGGACTCTTCTCCCTGAGGAGGAAGCAGCAGCAGAAACAACATATGAACTGACTGTAACCCTCGTTCCCCATTTCCCTCCAATGCTGAGTGGGGCGAGAAGGTAGAGAATTAAGTTAAGCTCAGAAGGAGGGAGGGGCAGGGCGAAGGTGTTTTTAGGATTTGTTTTACTTCTCATTATCTTGCTCTGATTTTGATTGGTAATACATTCAACTAAATTCCTTAAGTTGGGACTGTTTTGCCTGTGATGGTAATTGGTGAGTGATCTCTCCCAGTCCTTCTCTCAACTCATGAACCTTTTGTTATATTTTCTGTCCCCTATCCAGTTGAGGAGAGAAGTGACAGAGAGGCTTTGGAGGGTACCTGGCATCCAGTCAGGGTCAAACCACCACAACTTTTCTACCTCCATGAGTGTTGAAACCGACACTGTTAAAGCAGAGGAGATAGCAGACAATACACAGAAATGCAAGGCTGAGTCTTTTGCCAAGCACAGTGCTGAGTAACATTTACTCAGAGCCGAAGTGGCAGTTCTGCTCTTTTGCATTAGAGCTATTGCAGTAGTGCAAAGAGGAATTTTTCTCAATTTACTTAACTCAGAGATTTTAACTAAGGTGTTTTTAGGATTTGTTTTACTTCTCATTATCTTGCTCTGATTTTGATTGGTAATACATTCAACTAAATTCCTTAAGTTGGGACTGTTTTGCCTGTGATGGTAATTGGTGAGTGATCTCTCCCAGTCCTTCTCTCAACTCATGAACCTTTTGTTATATTTTCTGTCCCCTATCCAGTTGAGGAGAGAAGTGACAGAGAGGCTTTGGAGGGTACCTGGCATCCAGTCAGGGTCAAACCACCACAACTTTTCTACCTCCATGAGTGTTGAAACCGACACTGTTAAAGCAGAGGAGATAGCAGACAATACACAGAAATGCAAGGCTGAGTCTTTTGCCAAGCACAGTGCTGAGTAACATTTACTCAGAGCCGAAGTGGCAGTTCTGCTCTTTTGCATTAGAGCTATTGCAGTAGTGCAAAGAGGAATTTTTCTCAATTTACTTAACTCAGAGATTGTAACTGGAAAAATGCCACCTATATGAGTTAGATAAGGAAACTTACGATAATTCTGCATGTATCAAAACAGGGTTTGATAATATACAACAAAATGAAAAAAAATAACTTGTTTCTTCAAATCTCTTTTCTAGTTTTAAAACAAGGGCCAAAGCCAAAACAAACAAAGCCATTTTTTTCTTTATATGATTGGTTAAATAGATGTTATAGATTAATCACCAAAAGTATTTACACTCAGAAAGTCATGTCAAGTGCAAAGCAATTCCTACAAACACCGTCTGCCTTTGTATTGGGGCAACTTCAAAGCCAGCCAGGGCTCCTCTTACTCTTGTACTTAGACTTTTGTTGTGTGCTTAGTGCAATCACCACAAGGACAGCTGGAATTCATGGAGGATCCAAATCCATACCCAAGGCAGCTTCTGAAGTGTGCTTAAAACAAAACATTGGGAATAGCTGAGATTTTTCCAGGAAGAGCTCAGTATGGAAGAGTAACTATATCAGCACTGGAGTTGCTGTGGGAAGAGTTCCATGCCACAGTGCAAACTGTGCTCTAGGATCTTCCAGCTATTCAGGTTTTCTTTTTTAAATCCAAGCCTCTGCCTAAAGCTGTATAAAAGCTCTGTATTTGCTCTATTTGTTCTAAAATCCCCCACCAAATAAACAAAAAACCCAAATAAAGAACCCTTAATATTTTATATGAAAGTGGCTTTTGTAATCAGATCTGATGCCTCAAATAATGATAAAATATTTTTTCCAAGCACAGAAACTATAGGTTTTAAAATAATTAGCAAGTGCTCTGAAGAAAATTAGATTGCATCAGATGAGTTTCATCTAGCTAATGTAGATATTCATGATGGTATGAAATACTCAGTTTCTGATTGAAAGTATGTTCCTCTTTATCCCATTAGTATCTTTGACTGTATAATTGATGGTACAATACCCATGCTTGGATTTTAAGCAAAGGGTTGAGATGACTATCCTATTAAAGTATATTCTGAGAAATGTTCACATATCCTAGAAAAGCCCAGAGATTTCAATATTTTTGCTAAGAACAAGTTTTTACTCTTTTTCAAGGTTTCAATAGCCCTGCAGAACATTTCTGCTCTTGGATAGCTGAGTGGGTTTTCAGAAAATTCCTCAAGGTGAGGCACAGAATGATAATACTGATGATTCACAGGAGAAACAGTGTTGATTTACAAATATAACCCAAGTTTTAACACTAAGATACTTGTTTATAGATAGGTTTTCAGCAAACATGAAGCATTGTGTGAATTTGTCTTCCTTTTAAAGGTTGGTAAAGAGCACCTGTCATGCTATTTTGTTTTTTTTTCTTTTAATTTAAGTAAAGCTAAATTAATTTTGTTTACATCCTGCTCGTTAGTGCATATTGGTAAAGAAAATATTAAAAACTACCAGTGGAAAAATAGCCTAAGGCTTTGCCTGCAATATTTTTAGTGGTATCTATTGAGTGTTAAGAATCAGGCAGAAAAGCAAAGGCACCTGTTCTTAAAATCCATATTTTTAATGGAAATTTTTCAGTGAAATAGTGTAGTAGTCTAACCCTGATATCATAAAATTGAATATAGCATACAAATGTTAAGGTCTTCTGGCTCTTAATGTCTAAAAATTCCTAATGCAATTTGTGCCATTTTTATTAGCTCTCAGAATAAGATCATATTTGGTTGCCTAGAACCATCTCAAACTGAGAGGCCTAAGAACTGTGGCACCAGCTTTTCCTTTTCTGATATCCTGGTCCTTTAATAGCAGCTTGGGCTGAGACCCAGAGGAAAAACTTGTCTTTTTACAGGGAATCAGTAACTGTTCTTCCATGATGGCAATTCTGAGGACAAAAAACTCATGGTCGTGCAACTAGGTATAGGTCTGTCAAGACTCTAAAACTACATCCGTGGTGTAACTGACATATTTTAATGATTTACTTAGGGAAAACAGCCCTAACTAATATTTCTTGACACCAGCACATCACTAAGTATTGTATAAAAATTATTTAATAATCTCTATAACATCCTTTGGAAGATAGTTAATTTTGAACAAAGAGCAATGACTCCAATTACCTAAATGTCCTGCTAGATATGGTAAATTTTAATCCTTTGATTTTAATTACCCAGAGCATTTCATGGGTAATGGGAAATGCATTTCATTAATGCCACTTTTTCACTCAAAAATTAGGCCAGTTGTTGGAATGGAGATTTCATGTAGGCCACTTCTCTATGCACAGAGTCTGTCTACATTTTTCCATTTTTAGATTGGATTATACTGTTTTAGAAATAGTCTTTGCATTGTCTGATGGTGTAATAGACAGTTAAAGGAATTTTATTATTTCTGAAAGGTTGTATAAGTGTCCCTCAAAAAGAACCTTTCTGTGCAATAAAAAGAATATTTGCTTCTGAAATAAAATTGTTTAGCATTGGCTTAAAATTTGAACTTTGCAGGTCACCCACTATGAAGTTATTGCATTTGTTTTACCATGTTTTTCCATTCATTTTCCTTTTTCCTCTCTTAGGCTAACTCTCTTAGATAAATTCATACCTCTGTGATAGAGTGAAGGAATTCAAATCAACATTTCCATAAGTTAACAGCTTAAGTAGTTTTAAATTCTTAAGTAATATATGGTTGTTTGAAAGTGATATGTATTAAACTAATAGAGTGAATATGTGAGAACTTCAGGCGGCTTCTGAAATGACAAATTGAAGATACGTCAGAAAAGACAAAATGGAAAGGTAAAAATTTTAATCTAACACTGATGGGCACCACATATGGATCTGTTCATTTTATTCCGTCTGTCTACCATTTGACATCTGCATTTGCATATTGGCAATATATAGATAAATAATATTTGTGTTTTTAAGGGAAAAGAATTGATTTCAGCTCTTGCTCTAAAATGTCTAATGTGGCCACATCTTGCTTAAGAAGGTTGGCTTTGATTGGTCTTCCCTGTCTGTAGACTGTGATGATGCTGAAGGGAAGACAGTATCAATGTACTCATATAGAGTAGGAAGCAAACTTACTCCTAACACACCCATATGACCATGAAGAAGCTTCTTTTTTTTTTCCTTTATTAAATCCTGATGACTGTAACACAGTAACTGAATTTGAGATTAACATAAGAATATCACTCATTTGTCTGTGCTACATGCTGTTCAAAGACAGTTATTTTCCATAAAGGTTTCTGGTTTTGCACTTTGGATAATTGCATGGGTTTGTGGTTGATTGGGTTATATAGGTAATTTTGGAGTTATATGTACTCCAGGACTCACATATAAATTAGCCACTTGATTGTGAAGGGTAAAGATTTTGATTAATAGGTGGATGAAATGGACTTTGCTTCACAGGATTAATAATACTGGTGAACTGTTCTGGCAGAGCTGTGTATTAATATTTGATCAGCATACAACATACGCTTTCTGAAGTGGTTACATCCAAAATATGTTAAAAAGTTAGGTCCTCTGTTTACCCTCAGATTGTTGCTGTCCTTTATCCAGATGTGACCCCCACCTCAGCATAACTGTCCATCTAATTGCTCACTGATGTAGTTCTATAAAAATTATATTTTAAGGTATTTTAAAGCCAAACCAGAACATCCATACTGTTAAGATATTTGTGCTAGTCTGATGAATCAGTTTGCCACAACTGGCAGAGGCAGTGACTGTGTACAAATGGTTATTTTGGCAAAGTAAAAGACTCTTGTTATAGAAGAACAAAGATAGTAAGAGCCTAGGAAAATAGTTTTGTAATCCAACTCAACTGCCATTACAACAGCATCTCTACACATACCTCTGATTTCTGTTCATGGACCTGTTATAAAAGTATGCTTATTTGCTCTTGAAGAGTTGTACTATTTTAGTGCAGTCTTATTTTTCTATGATTTTTACTGATGCTAAAACAAATTTTCAATGCAAAGCACCTACATATTTCTCTCAAGGTGTGCTGCCTTGCATGTGTCTCTGTATGATGCACATATATATTCGCTATGAGAGGCACTTTTCTATTATTTAGATTCTCTTTGATCGCTAAGAGGTAATGAAAGTACTATGAGGATAAATCATAGCAAAATTAAATGAGCCAAGAAGCAAATTAATTCCGTTTTTTTTTTTTATTTTAAGGACTAGGTACAAGTTTCTAAATTTGTACCTAGTAATCTAAGCAAACAAGCTCATTGCAAAAGTACTGAATGCCATTACAAAGGCAGTGGGAGAAGGTATTTGACTGGGGTCACTGAATGAACAGTGTTCACAGCAGGCTGGAAACCTGTAGTTCCACATAATAAAAGCTTGTAGGAGTGAGAACTGAGTGACAGAGGCATTATGTAGATGGGAGGAGGGGTAAATGGACATTGAGGCACAGGGAGAATATCTTTACCTTAGGGGGCTGAATGACCTTATAATATCATGACTGTAAAAAAAGCTCTCAGATGTGTTGAACACGCTTTTTTTTATTTGCTTTTTTCAATACTTTAAATAAATTGTTCTTCAAAGGCTTAAGAACTTCCATCTCTTTTCTGGTATTTGTCATGTGAGTAGCAGTAGCCACCACACAAAGATAAACCAGTTGATATGGGCTTATTACAATATACTGAAATACTTTCAAAGAAATGATCAGTAATTTGTTTTTCTTGTTGTATAACCCCACAATATTCCTGTCAAAACTTAGTGTGGACTTGTAGCAACATATATTTTTTCTCCAGTGGAATATTTGAAATTAAAAGACTTTGCTTTTACACTCTCATTGTAGCATGGCAGTGGTAGTTCGGTGGGTAGTGAATGAATTAGGTGTGTCAAATATAATAAAATGGTAGGTCACATATTAATTATTAACAAAAAAATCCTATGCCAGTAATAATGAGACATGATCCTGTGATTCTAAGGTTACAAACTGTTCATGGTTTTTGCTTTCTAATATGAAGCTCTGGAGAATTTTATCTTTAGAATTAGCTGGCCTTGTCTCTCAATTTTTTGGGATCTCAATATTCCACCAAAATAAAATTGAGGTCATGAATGGGAGTAAATTGGTGCAATTCTGAACAAATTTCATTGGGTGTAAGATATATTGAATGATTCTGTTAAGAGTCAATAAAACTGGGGGAAAATATTAGCATTCAACTGAAATCTTAAGTAATTAAATTAATTAGACAATGACAGAATTACCAATGTTTATCAAATGAACTTTTCTTACCTTTCTGACATTTAGATGACCATCAGAAATAGTTCTGATGTAAATTTAAGCTGTCCTTGACTGCTTTTTCATACCAGCGTTCAATGTGGTTCTATACTTTCACTCTCTGTATCATAAGTCTCAGTCTACAAAACCACATACTTCACCGTTGTTTTTTTTTTATAGGTAAGAGTGATTTTTCCCCTTCATGATAGCTTTAAAGTTTCAAAGTTTGTTTCTTTTGTTGGTTTCTTTTCATTCCTTCATTCTGTTTGTTCCTTTGCATGTGACTTCACAAACCTTCCCCTTAAAATCTTAGTTTATATGTATACTTTTCTACAAAATACTTGGACTTCTCTGAAACTTTGAAATGCCTGATAATAAGCCCAACCCAGTTCTGAATGCAAACTCCTGACCTCAGCATCTAAACCTACATATTTTATAAAAGGACCTCATCTCCATGAGGTATGCCAAACTGTGAACTATATGCCCAAATATGTATGATTGCAATACTTGGTATGTGCAAATTTACAAAAGTGGATAAATAATCAGTCTTTGAAAATTCTGTTTACAATTGCTTTTCCTTTTTCTTTTTTTCAACTATTTTTTTATTGTTGTCCTGCATAGTGTATCAGAAAGCCATAATAACCATGATGCCAAAGACAGTCTGGAGTAAAAACAGTAAGGTTTGTTACTCAGTCCATAGTTCCACTAAAATGCTAATGACTTTTACATCCTATTAGTCCATGGAAGTGAGTCAAGTGAAATCATCAAGCTATGTAACTCCAGTCTAAAAATAAAAGAGGTTTTGTTGTTCATAATATCCTACACACATTAACTCCATCCAGATACAGCAATAAGGATGGCACTAAAGAATGAGGAGTTTTTTAGGAAGCACAGTTTTTCACTTTAATGTCAAGACCTTAATATTACCCTAATAAAAATAATTATGTAGTGGAAAACACTTAAATACGCATGACTAATCATTTTATTGGTATGAGTATTATACCTGCGTACTGATATCTCCATAGTAAGGCACTTTTACAAAGATGGTGACAGAATAACTATTAAATTGTCTGTATGAAAGGTTGAACTAAAATATTCTTTATTCCATTTTCTGTGAACTGAGGTTTACAATAAGAACTTATAAAAGATTTTAGCAGAGTATGTTTCTTGTCTACATCATAAGAATTCAAGGATCTTTAAAAGTAGTGATTAAATAAGGCAGGAAATGTTAATGCTCAAGTACTCCTAAGTCCATTAAAAGAAAAATGTTCTATAGTGCTCTGATATGGACTTCTGTTAGGGCCTATCTCAATGCCTTATGAACTTCATATAGTTACTTCAATTACTTTTTGAAGGATGTAAATTAATCAAGATGAACAAATTAAAAATGAAAGATTTTGATTGTACTCATTTTAAGAAGTGACTCTAAAACTGATACTGTTATAGAAACAACAGAAATTGACTTTGGTAGTAGAGGAGGACAGACAAAACTTTTTTTATGTCGTTTGACTCTCAAACTAAAAAGGAAATCAAATGTAATTTAACCCTTTATAGGTCTGAAAGAGTGCTTTCTAGTTCTTCTGTACTTTGTGACTTCAAAGTTCAGTCTTTTAAAGGGAACTGGAAGGTAAACGAGTCTGAGATTTGCTATACTGCTTCCAGATCCAATGAAGATTTTCTCTTTAAGAAATCCTGCTGCAGGTTCTGCCTTTGCTCATGGATACTGGATTTGGAGTAGCCACTTTCACAGAATCATAGAATCATAGAATTTAAGGGTTGAAATAGGCATTACAGATCATCTAGTCCCAACCATCTGAATTTCTTTAGTAATTTATCTACAGAATAACTGTAGAGATCCAGATTTTTGTTATGACTTAGACAAGAGTCAGAGTTTTAGGTCATAGCTAGTATTATGTAAGTCATTCTTTCTTTTTCCAAATTAATTACTGCATACTTACAGTAAATTATTAGCAAGGTTAAGAACTCTAGATCTATGTGATCTGATGGTTTATTTTAGCAATTTTTTAGCCTTCAATATTAAAAGTGAAATAATAAACATACTATTAATTTATGCTGGAAAGTTCTTCAAATGCAGTTTTGTATACAAATTTTAGCCATAGTATTGAAATCCTTTTTGTAAGGAAGATTATTTGAAATTGCAATGTTGAAAGCACAGGAATTATATGTTTTTGAGATCCACACAACATGTGGGATGTCCTAAAAGAAATCCTGAATTATTTGAACTGTAATAGTTGCTCTGAAATTATCTAATTACATAGAGCCTAGATAATCTGACTCCCACATTCCTTTTGATTTTGTCAGAATGGACTATTTTACAGTCTGGACTGCAAATATCCGTAAGGAGTTAGTAGAGGTCCATGGGGAGCAAATCTTTATAAAGGTTTTCTAGACACCAGCACACTATAGAGTAGATGTTTTGTCTATGCACAATACCATCCTGATAGAGACTCTGACCTTAGCAATGAATTGGCAGTGCATATAAGCACAAACATTATTAATCAAAGTGACAGAGAAACTTCTTTTAAATTTATATTCCTTTTTAATTTATTTTTTTAAGAAGTCTGCAAAAAGGTCTGTTGTGGTTTGGTTTTCTGTTCATCATCTCCTATTTTTCTTTTTTTTAACATAGCAATCTTCTAGTGATCAGCCAGTAAATTATTTGTAGCAAAGCATCAATAACAAAAATTCATGTTTTACAGTGGCTTAGTAACAGCCTCATTTCCTCTTTCTCCACCCCCTCCCAGTGTAAATTACGACATAAAATGCTTTAGGCATTGGAGCCTAT
>NW_008649847.1:53259-55086 GCF_000695815.1 Acanthisitta chloris
AGCAGCAGAAGCACAGTTTGTCACTGCTTCTGGACCCCTGGGGCTACACTCTGTTGACTGTGTTCCTGCTTCCACATCAGCATTCTGGCACCTCTCAGTTTCATCATGGAGACACTACCCTATATTCTACTCCTAAAAGCTGTAAAACTTGATTTCTCAGACTTGTATTTCTAACCTGATCTCAGACACATTCTCTCTAAAACATTTGCAAAGCCGGAATAAAAATACTTCCATACAGAGAAATACCAAGATGAATCAGATTTTGGGCATTTTGCTGCAGCTATTCAGTTCCTCTTAGGTAAAAGGGAACAGAGTATTTTGCAAATTTTTTGTATGCCAAAATTAGTTCTGTCTTTGAACTTCTCCTTTCCAAAGATGTACCGTGAAGAACTCAGTTCAACAGCTTTTCACAGCTTTTTGCTGCATTCCTTATTGCTTGCACGGATGTCTGTGTCAGGAGACTGGCGAGGCTTTCACAGTTCTTATTCTGATGGGCGAATTACACCCGTAGCAATTTATTAGTACTTACTAAATTTCAATCTCTTTATTTCCTCCTCTGTTAAAATGAATTTTGTAATAATGATTATTTTTCTTCTCTACTTTCATTTCTTTTCAGGAGTTTATTAGTCTATAGCTTCAGAAGGCTTATCTCCCCTGTATTCTGACATCTTCTTAATATATCTTTAAGCTAGTTTAATGCTCTGCCTGCCTGCTATTCTCAATACACTTATTATCAATGATAGGTGTAATAGAAACAGTGTTACTTTTGAAAAATGGCTGGATGTTTCATTACTGTCATTTCACGGAGAAATAGGAGTTTGTTTAATGCAGCTGAAAAATACCAGCAGAAATAAAAGATCAAAAGGGATAAAAAGTCAAACCAATTTTTCTTCTTTACAGATGCCAGATTGAGAGTCCTCAGTGTACTTCAAACAATGATTTATTAGTCTTTTGAGATTAGAGAAGTTTGCTTCTTCTTAAGCATAAAGTTTTCTTATCCTAAAAATGAAAGGGTAATAGCATAATGTACTAATTATGACACTTATATGTTAATGTGTTTCTATACGGAATTCCTTTTCATAGCTGTTCCTACTTCCATGTACACTGGTGTAATAACTATAGTCAAATTAGGAGAGTAAATTCAGTTATAAACACAGTGAAAAACCTTAGTTGTTAATGAGAAGAAATATATTTTCATCAAGGCAACAAAAATAGCTGTTTTACCATAGCATTTTCCAATCCCTTCACTATTTTATTTTTATCTTTCATCATCAGACTAGGTTTGGTTCTTGGGAAAATCCCCTGAAAGTTAACTTCCACTTCATAGGGAAAACTGAAAAAATACATTGGTCTATTTGTATACAGACTACACAGAGCTCAGCCACTTCAGTTCAGTCATATAATTAACCTTGCATGTTTGTGGATTGCATTTTTTTTTCTTTTTATCATCTAGGTTATGTCTTTCTCAGAAAGCTTAAGAGTGACAGAATACTTGAAACCTTTAAAATGGCAGAAAATGCTCATTAGTATTCAACTGAAAGACTAAGTAGACCATGACCATTGCAGGTAAGCTGAAGACTGGGAGAACTGGAAAGCTTCTTTTCATTTGGATTTATCATGGGGGAATAAATAGAAGAAAAATGAAGAATGAGAATATGGGGAGGAAGAAACTTACAAATTCCAATCAATTTAGTATCCTGTGTTTAGTTTTCTAAATATACCTTCTACCTTACAAAAGCTTGAATGTCTGTTTTACCTGTGTTTCCTGTTTGCTGCAAACATTTCTCTGGAAGTCTTATCCTATTAAGGCTTTTGCCACTGGGCATT
>NW_008649847.1:55106-85519 GCF_000695815.1 Acanthisitta chloris
GAGTCAACAACAACAACAACCAAACAAAAAAATCAACCCAAGTTCAGAGACATTTATTAGTGTATTTGTACTCGTACTTTTTGATATTATCTTTGTGAAATAGGAGACAGTTACCAATTTTCACTGAATTTTGAGTTGTGATGTTTGTCTGTGGATCATATATCAAGAACACTCTGAAATGATAAGAAGATACGAGATTCAAGTAAACTCTCAAAAAGCAGAATGAGATCTCTGTCTCTGCAGACCGAACATATCAGTAATTATTGGAGAAACCACAGGGCCAGAACCTTAGCAGCTGTAAATCAGTAAAACTTCACTAAACCCAACGGAACGACCTTAATTTACAGAATCTGACTATTGCAACATAATTTTAGAAGGTTTTATTTGCAAGACACACTCTGCCTAACACCAGATGCAAAGTACTTTCTACAGTTTTAACTATTTGTGAGGAATGAGACAGACTGACTAGGAGGAAAGGATTGAGTGTAATTCATGTGAAAAATACGGTGATAAATTTAAAATGCACTTAAAAACACTGCACAGCACTTGAATGAGTTTTGAATTGCCAGTTGCGTGAGGGGCATCTCATTATGCATTAGAAACAGAACTTCGATTTATATAAATGTTTCACTGGTTCTCCTTGTATAATGCTCTATCAGGTACTTTCATGCTTGTGCTCAATATTGCATTACACTTCAAACTCCGCAACAGATGAAGGAAAGTTATGTAGTAATTCAAGTGTAGCACCATGGTAAGGATTTTGAAATCTTTGCATAAGTAGACAATGTTCCACTATATTTCGCTTGAATTTTAGAGAATTCAGACTTAAAACCATAAAACAACTCTGTTGCGTTGTCTATATGTTGGCAGCCTCTAATGTAAACAGAACAAAGATGCCATGTTGAACTCACAGACTCATGAAAATAAAAAAATTACCATTAAATAATATATACTTGTCATTAGGGAGCAATACTGTTTCATCCAACAGTGTAGCATTTTGTGTGATGTCAAACTGTAACTATAAAGTAGGTACTCCAATGTTATAGTTTTCAACTACCAACCTGTTTTAGTTGTTTGTTTCTCTGCATATGGTGTTATTATATCAATTGGGGAATCACTTTTGCTAAGGTTTCCTTATGTAGAACAATTCAGGGGAAAAATAATTTATGCAAGTGCAATTTAATAACATATTATTTCCCCAGCTGATAACACACCTTAAACACACATATTCTTCCTATTCTTATCTCTTCCTGACATTTCTAAAGCAATGGCTGGAACTTCCTTAAGGCTCAGTACAAAACCACTTTAGAGGCTTGCGTCCCCTTAGACTCCCTTGAATCTCCTAAAACAGAGGGTATTCTTTTTCCTCCTTATGAAGAACTGCAACTTTTCTTCTTTTGTCTTCTCATGTAGCTTTTAGCTTGATACTGCAGATCTTTTTACATGTTTTTGGAAGTTTAAGTGATGGCATTGACAACTGCAAATCTGTGCTATGATTACCTGGAGTTGTCAAAATTGAATTCTTTAGTTCTTTTATGAAGTGGAAAAATTTTAGGAAAAAGTATACATTAAGTGTCGCATAGTATCTCTCTGAAAATATTTTTCGAGCTTTTTCAATCATTGCACTAAATCCCTGGTCTTTGATTTTGGGTTCGTCTACCTCACAATATCAGAAGAGTTGTAGTTAGATTCTTGGACTTACCACATGAAATAAAAAGTAACACACTTTTCTTGTAGCCTTGAGTTATACAGAATGCCAGTGTTTCTTATTAGTTGTGCAGTTAGGTACTTACTCATAAAGAACAGTAAGTATTAGATATTTTGTGATACTACCATTTTGTACTTACGAGCCTTTGAAATAGCTTTGATAAGATTTCATAGATTCTGTGTCCCATATAGCTTATAGAAACCAATATTCTATTATAATAATATTGTTTCACTTCTGTGTATGTCAAAATTGGATTCTATTGTTGAAGAATTGAAAGCTATCTCTCAGAATACAATTTTAAATGACTTTCACTGCAGTGACTTTAGCTGTATAGCAGTGGAATGTCCTCTATTAAATGATTCTCTTTGTTCTTCGTTTTTCTTTCTTTCTTCTGGTGAAAGGTGTTGTGCTCTTACAAGCAATCTGCCATGCCTCATTCCTTGCATGTAAGCGACTTCTTTTTTTAACCAACATTGGTGGTATAAAATGGCCACAGATAAATGAGTATGAAAAATCTTGTTTTTACAGTGAAGTCAAAGAGAACCATCCAATCTATCTAGCATCAAAGTGAAACAGAAAAAAAATCTGTACCACTTAAAACGCTTCCCAGGTTTTAAAGGTCCACTTTGCTGAGAATAATATTTTGTAGGTCAGATTTGGAATATCTAAAAAATTCAAACACTTCATTTTTTTCCCCAGAACAAATTAATTTTTACACCAACTCCCCCCCACTCCCCCCCAAAAAGTTTATATTTATTTGGACATATCACAGTCTTTGCGTATTTTTCAAATGGCATCCCAAAACAGAAAGTCATGATGGATGAGCTTCTAATGATTAAAAGTGGATAAAAGAATCTAATTCTAGAAAGAGTAACCCAGACTGAAAATACTCAACCTGCAGCTCTGTTCATTTTTGTTTTCATTCACTGAGAGAAACCCAGATAAGTGTCTCAGCTTATCCCGGGTGTGGTAAAACATGCTGGAAAAGTTCTGTATCTGCTCTCACACCGTTTGGGTTGCAGTGCATAAATTAGAAAATGGTTCTACCTAGGATAAAGTAACTATCCAGAATTATCCAGAACACTTTTGGAAAAGCATGTGTTTGTAAGTGTACCACAAACTGTGCCTCTTAATGTGAATTATTGCAAGCTTTGCTATCTCAGTCATCTATCCATGAATGGCACTAGTCTTTCCCAAGGTGACCATGACATAGCTATAAAAGAACAATAACTCCAGCTGAAGTAACAAACTTTGACTATAACAGAGTATCAACGGGAAGGATGGGGTGATATGAAGTACAGTGTGGTTTAACTCTGAACAAAATAAGTCCTTTGAATCTCATGTCTTATTTATAAATGAGTGATTACAATCAGTGACAATGTAGAGCAATATGGCATTGATCAGCCTTAAAGTTAGTGAGATACATACATGAAAAATATGATTCACAAGTGGTATATTAAAAATTTAATGTTCTTTATGTATGTCTTATTAACAGTTTCACAGTTTTATTCAATACATGCTGAAATGTCCAGAAACTATATACCATCTCATAGTGCTGTAAGCCTTCTGTAATTGTTACTTTGCTTCAGTAACGACAAATTGATTTTAGGTTGACCAACAGATAAACAGAAAAAAACCATAATGATTTTACTTCTGTTCATATTTAAATGTTATTGAACCTCCTTATTTACTGACTGATTAGGAATTAAATGTTTTACATTCTGAAAAAAATAAGCCTATAATTTATAAGTATTTATATCTGTGTATATTTACATGGTCCTGATTCAGGGATAATCCATTTAGTGATCAACAGCATGAAGAACACAGATACACAGAAATCAGAGATGGAGGAGAAACACCATTTAGATCATTGCATTTATTCCCTTGCTAGTGAAGCAAGATGGATTAGGAAGGCACCAGTAAATTAAATATGGAGAGTTTTCAGGCACATAAGATTTACCACATCTCATTAATAATTGAGTTTCCAGAGTGTTCCTGCTAGAGGGCTAGGTAAACATTCCATTTTGTTGAGGCAAGAATGTGTTCACTGATCCAAATTTGGCATTTTGACGAACCTCAGAAAAATAGCCTTTTATTTACTTATTTATCTTTTGCAGTGCCTTTGGGTATTTTTAAGGTAGGTCATTGGGGTTTTTTCATGGTAGTGTCTCAAACGGTCATCAGTCTTTCAGACAAACAGTGACCTAAAGGACTGAGGAAAGTTGCCTTAAACCTAACATTGTTTACAGATCATCTGTCTTCTCCTTTCACATTTTGTTTGGTTTCCTATGTTTCTATATATGTTCTGAATAGTTAGCCATTAATCAGACATTACATTCCAGTAATAATGACTTATTCTAAGTTTCGAATTTTTTTTTTTAGCTTTGGTTCCAGTATTTTTTTTAGATGTACATGGTGTCTGTATTTATGCTATTTTCAATACATGTTAAAATGCATGTCCAAAAACTTGCTTTGGCTTTGACTTTAGCAAACACCATGAGTCCAAAAGTGCTGAGGTTTAGACATATTTTAGATACATCAGATTTACTGTGCATGCATAAAGCATCTGTGCAACATATGCTCTCTTAGACTTGATGGGTCATGAATGAACGAGTGAAGTGGTTATTTGTTTGGGAACCCTTGAAATTGTGAGCAAATCAGCCAAGGGACTGTTTCCTGAACAGACAAGTGAAAAAGGGAGATATATACTGAAAATTCTCCCCAAGATGTTATTGGATGATACTTGCAAAGAATGAATGCTTTGTTGCCTGGAAATCACATTTCTGGCTTTCTGTCATTGATTACTTATATATTGTAAAGTAATTGTAAGGAAAAATGAAGAATTAGGTCACCCTAAGGGAGGGGAAAAGATCATAAACCTTCAGTTATCAGGACAGCTGTAAGTGTAAAGAAACAAATAAGACAACAGCCATGGTTCTTAATACCTCTTAAGAGATCTTAATAATACCAGATGTTAAAAGTTCTTACCAATACAGGTACAAATACAAAATTGTATACAAATATTAAGAATGTTACAGTATAGCTGTGAAGAACGTAGTCTTCTGCATTTATTAATTTATCATAAAGTATAATTAGTAGTTAATAATAGAGGTGTTCAGACAATTTCAAGGATTTGTGGTGCAGTAGCTAAACTATGATAGGGAAAGGCTGGGATCTTCTTTTCTGTAAAGTAGGAACTCTGGAAGGCAGATTCACAGCTTCAGTCTTCCTCTACTCTTTCTCTATGTTATTAACTTAAAGAGTTATATCATAATAAATAGCTGTGATCTCTATACATAAAGTAGTTAAAAGGTCTATAACTGCAGGTTAGAAATACACTGTGAAAGATGGTTACAGGTACTTAAGCAAGAATAATATTTTTTAAAAATATAAGTGGAAAGAACCTTTATCCAAGATACCTATTCAGAATAAAGATGACCATTAATTCCTTCACACATGAATACATAGTAATAAACAATAATGGAAACTAATCAGTAGACTTCTATTAAGGAATAATTTCTAATTTAAAAGGACATATAGTTTAGTTGCAAATAGGAATGCATGCAATCGGAGCATATACTAAGTCTATTCATGAGGTGCTGTTCAGTTAGAAGTATTATCTTTTTTAAGTCCACTAAGGTCTTATAATTTTAGCAGACACTGGTTTAAATACACTACAGAACAATTTCAGTTGCATCTACTTCATATTTCCTTTCATTGATATGTCATTTTACCTCTTGAAATGCCTGTGATGAAACACAAAAAAACCTCAAATTGTTTATGTTCAATCTAGTGCAGCAATCTGATGGTACAAGTGGTATAAATATACTCTAAAACTATTAAGAAACAAAACTATTGTAAAATTTAAGCTCTAGGAATGTATTTTTTCCCATATACTTGAAAAAATATTAAAAATATATAATTAAAAAGAAATAATATAACTGTTTTACTATTTTCATGTTTAATTTTTGGGTTGAGCTTTTTTTTGACTGTTAGGCCATCAGGTTGATCATATATTAAGAAAAATATTGCTTTGTTCAGAGTGGAGTGTTAACTCTGATAGCTTGATCGGTATATCTGTATAAATGCCTATAAAATTTGTTTTGTGAAAAATATCAAGCATTTCAACTAGACAAGGAGCCTTTATTTTAATTCTAATGTCACAGGAGGTAAAGATAGACAAATCTGTGCTAACGATATAATGTTTTTAACCAGGGAAGTATCTGAAGCAATATTTAAATGAATAGTCTAATGATTGATACAACATTAAGGAAACTTCAACAGGGAAAACAAGAATTTACTATTGTCAATACAGCATATTTACTTTCTGTCTCTAAGAAAAAGATGTCACTACCAGAAAGACCTGATGAATATTTTATAAACTCACTGTGTTTAGGACAAATTGCAGTCATTAGTAGTTGGCAAAGAAGACAAAATCTGACCCTGATTGTCTTGTCTCCTCTTAGTCCTCTTGTAACTCTTATGGTTAGTGTTCATGGTGATCCACCCATACACTGCTCTTATCTCCTGGGAAAACTCTGAATGGAAGTAAAATGGAAAGAGAAGTGCAAGTAGTTTTGATGTGTCAAAAAAAATAAATCTATTTTATTACAAGATAATCCTGTCTGTCAGTTAGAACTAAAACAAGAAACAGTACAGTAGTGAGTAGCCTTGCTATCTGCTTCTTTTTGGAGTATTTTTCTCTTAAATGTCTGTCCTAGCCTGCACTTTGTGCCTTTTGCTGCTGATATTTTCCTTTTGCATAGCTAAGTAGCCAAGGAATAAGCAAGTGTGATGGGAAAGAACAGGCCACATACCCTTCTGCATACCTGTGCTAACATCTTGGATAGCAGTTATTATTTGTAAACACTATCACACAAGCTATTCACAAATTACTGAAGGAGGGGAAAAGGTGGTCAGCCAAGTAAGGGACAGTATGTAATCTAGTCACTGTTTCAAACGTAGAACAGCATCACTTGAGGTGACTCTATACACAGTATTCTGAACCTTGTGTTTGGTCCTTTACAGCACTTAAAAGAAATATATCTGATGGAGCATGATCTGGTTGATCTTTTCTGTAAGAATATGACAGATTTGCTCTATAAAGTCTGACTGAAGTAAATTGGTAAATTGGTGTTGTGTTAGAAAAGTCACTGTTTGTTTCAATGTGGGACATTTTCTATTGGGCATCTGTTAAGCATTCATTATGCTAACTTGGATTAAAATTATTCCCTGTCATTTACCTCAATATGTTGTTCTGAAATTCCTACAGAGAAATTAACTTTTTACTGCGTCCTCTAAATCTTTCTTGTAAAACTGTTAAATATATAAGGAAAAACATGAAAAATAATAAAGAGAAAAAGTAAGTATATTGATGCATGAATTACGATATAGTCTCTCATTGTAAACTTTGTCACTTTCAGTATAGAGAGTAGAATACGGTTACAAGGCTCTTTTCAATGTGAATTAAAACTTTTCACTGAAAATTTCGATTTTGAAAGCAAGTGTTTACTTTCTGTCATGAGTCACCACAATACACACAGTCTTGAGAAACAGCAATATTGTTTTCACAGCATTAAAAAGTAATGTACTCTGCATTTCTATTTGGATACTTGAAATGTAAGCCTAGAGAAATGAAGATGGAAATGCAGGTGAAGGGAACTGGGAGCAAGGGAGGGGCACTAGACATCACATATTGAGTATTTATTTTGGCTATTTTATGACCTTCAGTCATAGGTTTTTGCTTGCAATTTCCTAAATTTAAGCCACTCTGTCAGTGGGAATAAAATATCTGCACCCATGTTATGATATTCTGCCACTTTATCTAATTACATTTTCTTAGACAGGTCTAACTTGTCATTTCTGTGGACCAAAACTGGAAAGGGATGGATCAGGAATATTTGTAAGTTTTAGTTTTCACATGTATTTGCTGAAAGGAAATAATGAAAGTCTTCATAAAAATGTGGAAAGTGTATGTTCCATTTCTGGTTTCAGGGAGAGGAGTATCTAAAAAAAAATTGTTCTGAGACTGACCATTTTGCCTGTAGTTGTCTACCAGACCATCTCTGTTTCAGCCCTCAGTCTAATCTCTTCTCCATTCAGTTGCCTTCCGAATGTTTCACTCCTTTTCCTCCCCTTCCCATTTCATAATTCTCATGTTACAATTGACTTCTCTCCTTCATATGATACTTCACTGTAGCCAGACTCTTCAGATTTCACCTGAAACAGGGGAAGGCTGGAGGTTTTCAACAAGATTGTTGTTGAAAACAGTGTTATGGGTTTATAGTTTTTTCATTTCTTTCCTATTCTCAATGTGAAAAAGGGCATACATCACCTGTTATACCATCAGGAATGTTAGAACTGTTTGTGCGAAACCAACGATACTGACAAGAATTCTAAGAAAAAGATAACTTCTACCAAAAATATCAGCTTTGCAATGTTATAATTAACCAAAAGTGGTCTTGTAATGGAAAGCCTCAAGCAGCCTTAACTGTAGGTGGCACTACTAACTGTGTCTATTAAAAAAAACCCACAAAAAAGTATGGGAAAGCTTCCAAAGGACCTCATCCTAGAAAGACTTTCAGGTACAGTTTACTTCTGCAAAGCATTCTCAAGAATAAGGATATACAGGTATTTTTTTTTTCAAGTTTGTGCTTTAATTCTATATCCCATACTTAGCAAAAGGACCAGCCTTGTTGATTACTGAGTTTTACTTAAAAGGACGTGAAAGATATAGAAAATTATAGGGCATTCATATCCATACAAAATTAGTTATAATGCAACAGCTGATCAGAATTAGATGAATTCTCATACACTTTTTTTGCTAAGTTTGATCCTTTCATCTCAGTTTAAATCACCAGTTTGAGACAGAAACAACCTAAAAGTGCACACATCAAATGGTGTAATACTCAAGTGATTTTTTCCTATTATTTATAATAGTTTCAGACAGAATGAAAAAGTGACAAAAAGCGACAGAATTGCAAAAACAAAATGGATGTCTTAGCTCCTCTCATTTTGTTCCATAACCTTAATTCTATTGTGTGTTTGGGTTTGTTTTTTGGTAGAAACTATTTCTAATCTAATGCAATAAGGCACAGGAATAACTATCATATTTTGCGTTGGATATATATTGTCAGCAAGTACCAATATTATTATCTTGGAGTGGTAAAGTATTTGTTATGTAATTCAACTCTCAACTGTGCTGGCATATGCTTCTGCTTTGTGTAGCTATGTATTGACATAAAAAGAAGCAACATCTGGTGTGTAAAAAGAAACTTGTTGGCTGCTTTTTGGCAAAGAAGTGAGCAGACTCTCATTTTTTTCAAGCTTTACTAGATGGAAAAAAGGGGAACCCAGGTCATGCAACACTAAGATCTGTTTGAGATCAGTAAAGCCTTTTTTATTCAATTTAGTCCCATGTTAGAAATAATCATTACATTTTACATTATGCATTTCTAATTTCAATGCTCATGCCATATAATTATTCTGTATAATCAAACCTAACTGGTGGTTTTTTACACCGAGCTATTGAATGAATATTCTGGCAGTAAAGCCAGTATTTAACTATTTATTTGAGAAATGTGCAGACCCATAATTTTAGGAATTTGATAAATCTGTAATTACAATGTGTAGATGTCATTAGCATTTATGAACAATGACAGCAAAAGGAATAATACACATCAAGCAACAAAAGGCAACCCTGAAAGAGAATGGCATGTTCTGACAAGTTACTGTTAACAGTTTTGACCAGAGTGTCAAGTCTAGTCTGCTTTTAGTCTGATTATAAATAAGATTATAAGTCCATGCTCACAGAATCTGCTCTTTCTAGGCAGCTACATTCTTTCTCAGTTTCTATTTTCATTTATTTATTTATTTATTTTAAAAAATCAAGCAATACCCAGAAAGTCTTTAGTAATTAGAGAACGCGAGGTGGTCGATGTGATTTTGATGTGATTCCACATCTTTGCTTTTTTATTTTTAACTACCACATATAACGCTATTTTTAAACTGCTACAGAATGAGTTATTCTGTTTAAAGATGCAGAACATGAGTTTCTGAAGTACATATAGTAAACCTTAAGTATGCAATTTTTAAAATACAGAAAATAATCCCATCATATATATTACAGTATTTGCAAAAGACCAAGGAAGAGATTCTTATGCTAAACAAAGTAATCAGAATCTCTCAGTTCAAGTGTCAGGATAAGAAGAATCTGTTTTTCTTTATAATTTATTGTGTAAACTAGTAATGATAAAACCATTATATATATCTTGTCTGATATTGTAAATGGCTTCAGAATTCTTAGCCTATGCACAGATGTCTGCTGGATTTGGAGACATTGAAAGGAGATCCAATAAAAAAGCTGAGAGATGAGTTAGAGAGAAGGTTTTAACAAATTAAGTGGGCTAAAGAACATCTGTTGACATCTTTAGCATCCATATGTGAGAAAAGAAGTGAGAAAAACAATTGGAAAACTGTCAAAACCCAAAACAAAACCTGTTTTCTGTTATGTTAATGTTTTGTAGATCAGCTTGGAACTTGACACATTTTTTTTCTACAGCAGACGTTTTCTACAGAAAATATTTCATTTTTTTCCAGTTAAAAATTCACATAGTAACAACATTGCTAATTAGCAGTCAGACATGTCTTCTCTTTTTAATCTATAAATGTGGTTTTAATCTTTTTTTTCCTAAATGAGCTTCCTTTAAGAAAATTGGTAGCATTTCTTCTTTCAACAGGAAAAAAAGAGTTTTTATTAATCATTACAGAAACACATATTTTGTTTGGTCAGAGATCTAGATTCCCCTAGATTCCTTTGTATAGATCTATAAATGATACTTCTGCTGGAAACCTTAATATGCCCTGACTGCACATACAAGGTGGCTACTTTCTCTCAGTGTCTTGAGTACAGGGATATTGCACAGTGACTTCTACCCTACAGACAACCTGTTCCTTGATAAGATATTGCAGGATGCTTATGTTTGGTTTCCCAGAGTGGCAGGAAAATAAAGAGGTGTGATTGAATGAGTCTGAGGGGCAAAGCAATTATATTCTGTTGAGAGACAGAGGCATTTGGTACTGTAATGGTTCTGGATCTGTGGGAGTCTTCACCATGATCTCACCACAACTTTTAATTAGCACCACTGTGAAAGGAGTACTTAACAGCTACAAAAGACTAACATTCCAAAGGAACACTTTTTCCTTACATTTTCCTCATTGATAATATGAATTACTGTACTATATGTGAAAAGTATGTTTATATCCAATATAAGCTTGAATCTGTGCTGTATAACACTGGTTTTGTACTATATAATTGACTGTATTAACAGTCCTGCCACAAAGCAGGAACTAAACATCCAAGTGCTGAAGTACCTTGCTAGGGTGGAAGAGACGTATTTGTGTTCAGCAGTGTCTTATCTTGCAGAAAAGATGCAAAACTACAGTAGCATTTAATATTTGCTCTTATTAGGTGGCAGTGTGAGCTACTATCAAGCTATCAGTAATTTATCAGTGGAATAAGCATTAAAGTACAGTCCTTCCTGCAAGGAAGACTATTTTGTAACATGCAAGCATGTTACTCTATCTAGCTACCTGAAAAAAGTTGTCTAATTTGCTTTAATAATACATAGCACCAAAACCATGCTGGAAGATACCAAATGGGCTGATTCAGGCAAAAGGCAGAACAGCCAAGGTCTGTTGCAGCAACCCACTCTATAAGCCTGATAGTGGACCACTGGGGAAGTTTTAAATTGCTATTGTAAACAACACCCAGAAATTAATTTACAGGAATATCTTGGTTCAAGATTAAAATTTGTTTCTTACAGCATGTGAATTTTATGATATCTGTAGCACACAGAAGAAGTTTGTAGAAAAATTATTCTGAAAGTATTATAAAGAGAGATTTGTCTTTGTGGTACGCAAAGTATCATAAAAATTTAGTTAAACCAATGAGCATAGAGTCTGTTTGAATAGTGAGTCATTTTTTACATCTATGGGTTCGTTTGTTCACAGAATCAATCTTTTGTCTTACCAAATAGCAATCACTGCCTTACCATCAGTCTTTGTCCCTCATTCATGTCCCTCTGCCTGCATTTCACATACCACAACTAGTGCCCCTCTGAGGAATGCTGAGCTTCCAAGGTGTCAGGAAGAGCTTTAGGTGCATTCATACAGGTATCTTTCTTAGGAAAGGCAATAGTCAATGGCTCACTTTTGCTAAAACAGGTCACTTTGTCTGGCTTTGCAATAAGGAACTCCTCAGGTTTTCCTGCAGGAGTATTGTTGGTTTAACATGGCTTCATTTCTTCCTGACAAATGATACAAGTGGGGAAAATGCAGTATCTACTTTGTTTTCTCTTTGATTCAGGTGTCAAGCCTGCCAGAAAATCTCTGCTGCCTTTTGGGTACATAAGAGTGTGTATATATCTGTATATCCTTTCCCTTATTCTAGAAAGGATATCACAGAGCAATAATAGCTTTATTATCCTAGGCCATGCATAAGAGAACTGAATCTGCCCTGGATAGGCAACACAGTAATTCAGCATTCCATTTTATTTAGTAATGATTTCATGTGTTTTCTGAGTTTATATAAACCTCATTGATAACCCAAATGCAGCCCACATAATAACTTCAGCATGACAGTGTCTGTTTTTGAGAAACACAATGATGAGTATTTATAAGCTAGAAGCAACCTAGTTTGGATTTTAACTGTGTTAAAAACATTAGTGTTGTAAGTTAGATGTGGCCTAGCTATTTCTTAAGAATTTTTTAGTAGTAGGCTCCAATACCTATATAAATTTGGAGAACAAATTGTTTAGTTCATATTTAGTAACTGTAAAATTTAATACTTTACAGTAAAAAGAAAAAATGAGAAAACATGAAGTTGAGAAAAGTTACTGGATTAATACTTAGAGATGAAAATAAAAATTCAAGTTCTCTGAAGTGAACAGATGGACAGAGAAGTACTAAGGTGTTGCTGCATTCATCAGAATAGGATTATGAATCCAATAACATTTCAGCAAGAGATATTTTACCCCAGCAAACCAGAATAGTAAAGTGTAAGGTGTCTACTATCTGGTAAACTGTTAAAGTTGAACTGACTTATTGAGATGCCATTGTATGGGAGCAGAAACAAAATGGGGCAAATACAGTTATGAAGCTCAGGGGAAAATGGAAATTTTTATATCTGGCTACATGTTAAGACTTCAATTTCAATGGAGTTCCAGAGAATAACTGCTTAAATTTTCATTGAATTTAAACACCGTCAATAGAATATGTGAACTCTACATTTTAAAACATATACAAATGAAATTCATAATCAACATCTTGGATAATTCCTGACGCCTGACTTCAACCTCCTGTCAGGGAGTTGTAGAGGGTGATAAGGTCTCTCCTGAGCCTTCTCTTCTCCAGGCTAAACAACCCGAGCTCCCTCAGCCTCTCCTCATAGCACTTGTGCTCGAATCCCTTCACCAGCCTCACTGCTCTTCTCTAGACCCGCTCCAGCACCTCAATAGCCTTCCTGAACTGAGGGGCCCAGAACTGCACACAGTATTCTAGGTGTGGCCTTGGCGCTGCTGAGGACAGAATCACCTCTCTGTCCTGTTGGCCATGCTGTTCCTGATACAGACCAGGATGCCATTGGCCTTATTGGCCAAATTCTGCATCTAAGAGCAGAATGCAAGTATTGTGTCAGTTTTAGAAGAGAAATTTTTACAGTTGGAGTACCCCTCTGTCCTCAGCTCACTGCTTTATGCTAAATGTTAATCTTTTTCTGCTGCAAGAAAAGGGTATGATGAAGGAGCACTTGCTTCTGTATTAGGTGACAGTTGTGGCTAATGGAGCAACATATTTGACTGTTTTATAAATAATTCATGAAGTTCTTTAAAGCGTGTTTGTGGGAAATACTCACTTTTCTCAGTCTGCACACTAAAATTCACTCATCACAACTCAGGTGGAGGCATGCTGTCCTGCCTTAAGACAGGGAAGCTTTTTCCTTTTTTCTGTAAAATCTAATCAGTGCTGCTGTGGTATGAGAATGCCCTGCAGCTGACCACAGGCCCCTCACAGCTGCTGAAGTAGCAAACCAGTTGTAATGTGAACCTTTGCTATCTGTATCAGCAGAATTGTAAAAAGACTAATGCCCCAATTTAATAGCTGAGCCCCAGACACTATAAAGAAATGAAGGAAGTTCCTAGACTAATATTTTTAAAGAATCAAAGGGAAATAACAATCCTGTCAGCACTTTGAAAAGCAGGTCCTAATTCCCTTTGCCTTTTTTGAAAAATTTGTTGTGACTGGAACAGTTACTTGAGGACATGCCCAGATACACAACTTCTTGTAACATAATGTTGGCTTTTTGTTTGCCAGCAGAAGTTAAATATGCAAATTCTCAATGAAAACTAGACATAGTAGACATAGAAAACTACACAGAACTGTGCCTCTTTTACCGTTCAAGATCAAGTTCCCTAGATAATTAATTGTTAAAGGATTTTTTCACTGTAGATAAGCCATCAGTGTGAAAAGTAAGATTTGCCTCCTTTTCTTTCCTTTCCTTTCTTTTCTTTCCTTTTCTTTTCTTTTCTTTAAATTAAGTTTAGGGCTTAGGACAAAAGAAGAGTAATAGTAAAGATGGGAATGTGCATTTTATTTTTATGTAAAGATTTGGCTCAGAACTAACGCATGTATCATTTTTATATCAATACATAAATTGTGTATAAAGTTCATACACAAGTACAAACACTAAATACTGTAAGAGTGTGTATACTACAGAAGACCAAGTTTTCCTATGAATGGCACCTGTGAAAAGATATTATCTAGAATAACAGAGTTTCTGTAATAGTGATAAACATACAAAGTCTAGTTGTAGTAGATATTGCTGTAGCAAATATTGCTCAATGACATGTAATTACTTGGGTACAATTAGTAATAAAATATGAACTATGAATATTCCATGATTTTAAAAGCTGTTGATAGTTCTTGAAACCCTGAGATACATCTGCATTTGACTCCTCTTAGAACAACAATTTAGCACATGTCATTCTGTATCTGCTTATCTTTGTTTCTTCCAGGAAGCCCTAAACTAGAGGTGTCCAACCATGAACACAGTGACTGCAGAATTAGACCATCACAGGAACCATCCCCTGATTAGAAGTCATTTGACTGAAAGGGAAAGGCCTCTTACAATGAGCACCCAAAAAGTCATTACGCTTGTCCTGAATCTTGTCTATAGTAAACTATATACTTTTTGTTAATTTTAAAACAAATGAGAGAGTTCAAGGATGAATGTACATTATTGATGTTACCTATTAGCCCACAAAATGCTTCATCAAGCTCTAAAGGAACAGGAAAATAGAATACAATAAATATTCTTTTAATCATCAGCAACACTTTTCAACCCCTTCTCTTTCTTGCAATCCTGCTGTGCTTAGCCCACACTAAACTCAATTTCCTTGCTTTCCCTAGTTTTTCTGATGAGTGTGCATCTCTATTGGAATAATATTGATCACTGTCTGCTGAATGACTTCTCTTACTGAAGTATTCTTTCAGCTGCTGTCTCATTGTGTTTGCAATATTCAAAATGCTGCATTCAAATAATAGTATCTACAGCAAAAGCAAAAGATCACTAGAAATTTCAGATGTTTTTGCTATCTTTAAATAGCATTCCTTATATGAATCTTGCAGGAATCTAAAAGCAATGAGTACTGATACTGCTTGAAGAGAAGGGCAACTAGTTCGAGTAAAAATTTAGTCACACCTTAAAATTTCATCTTGCTAATTCTTAGACCTTACAAATATTTTTTATTATGATGAATCCATTTTTTTCCTTCATAATGCTTGTATTCTACATGTAGTTTGGAAGTGATATAGCTAAATTAAATAAGAAATAGAGAATTTCTCCTAGTTGTTGCTCATCAGATCCATACAATACCACTTATCCTGTGTTAATTGAATCTTCAGAATTGCGGTGCACTATACTAAAAGAATTCTGAATGGTGTAGAACCATTAATTTAATTGGCAAAAATAAGATTTCAAATCTTTATTTTGTTTTAAGCAGTTGCACTTTTGCATCTTTGATTCCTTTTGAACTTTCTTTCAGCATTTATCTCCAACCCCAATGAGCATAGTTTGGTTTGTGAATGCAATATAGGGCATGTTGTACAGTTCCACTGGGACTAGGTGGAGTTTTCTGAAGTTCTGTATTGTCTTACACATTAAAAAAAAGAAATAAAAAATATAGGAGCAATTTAATTTCTAGACTACTACTCATAGAAATGAGAACTTAAATTTCTGAGATAAAATATTTGTGCCTACATGCATAGAACTGCTGTCCCCTACACCCAGAAAAATTAATTCAGCCTGGAATACATGCATAAAAAGATTGACTGAAGCAAGAGGAGGGACTGAGAAAATTTCTAACATTTAGCTTAGTGATATGAAATCTGGAGTGACAACTGAAATAATTACTGTCAGTAAACTCAATGAGAAAGAAAGCACTAGGGAGGGATCTAAGGAATATTGCTGGCATGAAAACTAATGAGTATAGATGATCATAAAGAAATTAAGGACACAAATAGAAAGCTTAGATGTTTTTAGAGAGTGAATGCGATACTTGTGTCTATACATAGTGTTGGCTGCACTTATTAAATGAATAATCACTTAGAACATTAGGCAATTGCATTCAGTCTTCCCAGGTGACAGTTTTAGTTCTATTATCCCACTTCCTACTCAAAATTAGGTATGTACTGAAAAATACTATTTTCTTGTGCCTTTGTCCTGAACTGTAAACCTGGAAGGATAAAGGATCAAATATATATATATATACACACACACATTTGTGGCAAGATTAAGCTGCAAAGGAGGTCAGATGCTGGTAACTAAAACTATAATTTTCTTTATTGAGACGAATAAAGAGAGAAGTGCAAAGGAGTAAAGAAGAAAAGTGAGAAAAGTGCAGAGAATTGTACAGAAAACAAAGGATGGTCATGACCATCCCATTGGTCTGTGTTCTCTCCGGTGGCAGGGAAAGGAGCTCCAAAGGAGCTCGTTAAAATGATTGCTTATATATTGTGTCAGAGCAGAGTGGTTTTTGGTGAGTCTGTGGCAGTCGTGCCCAGGCTGGGAAATCATGGCACCAGCACATTCGTCATGCAGGCACTGGCATCATGTGACAGTCACGTGCTATCCTGTCCAGTTCTGCATGTGAACAGGCTGTTGAGGGCCAGCCCAGGATTGGGTCTCCCCTCAGGTGCTGTTGCTGCCCACACTGGTGCCTGGTGCACAGAGCTCATTGGCTGTGATTCACCACTGTTACCATAGCATTTACCAAGTCCTTGCATCTACAGGCTTTTGGTTTTTGCCCCATAACTATCTGTCAAAGCCAGGCAATGTTGAAACATACATTTCTTAAAGGTCCCTTACAGCTTTCCTTCCACTAGAAGAGTTTACATCAGTGGTCTGAGACGGGACATTATCACTGCAGTTGTATGCAAGAAGAGTGGTGGCTTCATATCGAAGAATAAGTTAGGAGTCTTGAATTTGGAGGATGTCATCCCCTCAAGAGTCTCGAGAATATAATGATGGAACAAAGTATAGTCTCTGACAGGATCATTGTCCTTTATGTATTTTGATACTATTTCATACAGAGCAGTTCTTTCTGAACCTATGACTTGAACTGTGATATTTAATGATGTAGTTTAAATGAATCATGATCCATTCTGCCAGAGAGACTTTGCTGATTTATAATCTCATGTACAAACCAAATCTATTTTTTTTAAATTACCTTGGCTTCACTTTTTTTTGTCATTTCAGATTAAATATTCTGAATTACATATCATTGTATTCCTCAAATCTGATGTTAATCCGAAATTCATGTCCTTGATAGAAAAAATGTTTTGGCAATTTTGAGATGATTCTGCAGTTCTAAAAAATACACTCCACTGCAACACCAACAATATACATGAGGATAAAGTAATCAGTCCTGCAGATTTTTACATCTTGAGTCTTGAGTCTAAGTTAATGATGTGTTTGATCCTAGAGCCCTAAATTCCTGCCCAGTTCATAACTTTGGATATCTGAGGACTTGGTTGCAAACATAACTATGTAATAGTTTTGTCACAGTTTCTGTGTCACCAAAATCTCCCTTAATATTCACTGCAGTCTTGTCACTCATCATAATTATCAGAGGGACAAGTACTTTGATAATGTTATATCCTCCTCCATGTCCAGTATTTCCTTTGATGGAAATGACACTTTGCATAGTTCTGTTATTTGAAAAAGTTTTTCAGGTCTGAATTTAGAATCCAGGTCTCCTTTCAGGGTTGCAACCTCCAGAATTCTGCCTTAGCCAAAACAGGGATGCTATAAAACAGCCACATAAGCACAAAGTAATTCTATTAAGGACATATTTTCAGTTTTGAAAAAGAGTTAAAAAATGCTTATAGTTTGTGGAAATCCCTAGATTTCCCTGCCTGATTCCACAATTCTCCACCTCTCTCAAAAGTGACTCAAAAAAATCTACTTTGCCTATTTCAGTTTTTGGTTTGGTTTGATTTGGTTCCCAAACCTCCCTTCCCCCCCCCCCCCCCCCCCCCAATTGTCAATCCAGTGAGGAACAGAGGTGCCTTTTGGCTTCTTTATCTCAAATCTGTCATTGTACAGTGAAATCTTCAGAAGATGCCTTTCGGTTTAACCTGCTACCTGTGCAGTGCTGTCTGTTATAAAACAGTAGTATCTATTTCCAGTTGTACTTTTGTGAAGTGAAAAGCTTATCAGGGTGCTGCTTCTAGCATTGGTCTCTGCTCATGGACTGTATGCAGCTGATAAACCTTTTCACGCAGGTTGCAAGTCTGGTATGTGCTTCAGTGTCTACTATTATCTTCATAAAAATGATCCATTTTATGAGCTCATGAACACAGTGTAAGTGTCTCAGCTTTGGAACCACTTAGCTGTCTCACATTCTGCTCATTCATCTGGGATCTGGGATAAAGCAACTAATTCTGCCCCTATTTCTCTCTTCCTGCCCAAGACTAAGTTGCTTATCAGTGCTCTATTTTCTTCTCTTTCAGTTCACAGTTTTTGCTGGTATAATAACACTCCAATTGTCTTTCAGTTCACAGATTTTGCTGGGATAATAACACTCTTCTTTGGAAGAATATACAATTCTGTCTAATTTCTATGTTTGCACATAGGAAAAGAATTATCTTATTTAACTGTAACAATGCAGAGTTGTTATTTTCATTTATATACTTCCTTTATTGATTCCTGTGTTTGTAGAATTCTTCCCTCCTTCAGTATAATGTAATCTTATCTTGGAAATACTTGCTTTTAAAACCTTCATTCATTATAATGCCACTGATCAATTGCAGCTAGTTTAAACCAGGTGGCTTGAAGATTTAACAGAAATAAGGCTTGTTTAGAAAATATCTTAAAGCATGTTTCTTCTTGTTGCTAGCTACATAATTTAGATAAGAAACTAGATTGGGATTGTGTTCATAATCTGAATTTTTCAATCCAAATAATGATCTTTTCTTATGTGTATTTGAGCTCCTATAAGAGTAGGAAATTGTTAGGGTTTTTTTATTTTATACACATACCAAAACCCTGATAGCCAGGCTATAGCAACAGAGGAGAAGCAAAGAGGGTCAAAATAAACAGCTCGTATACACCAAAATTTACTGGTCTCTTACACTGAATTTGAACCCAGAATGGAAATTGCATGTTATGAAAATACTTAGACTACTAAAGCTGTATTAATATTTCTGTAATGTTGAAGTGTTCCTCTTGCATCTTCAGTGCTCCTTTGCAAATATGGGCATGCTCAGAGAGGATGCACACGGACATTCTTCTCTTAGTGTGCAAAATCAACCCTTCTGTAACCTGCCACTCATAACAACTGGAAGTTGATATGCAACTATGGATTTTCTGGAAAACCAATTTCATGCATGGAATTCTAATCCAAACACTGAGTTTTGCTTCTGTTTGTATCATGAGAAATCTGACTTTTGATTTCTATTGGAAGACTTGATACTACCTGACTAAATGGCAAAAATTGTGGAAGAAAAAGAAAGGTCAAATGTATCAATACTTTTGTTTAGCTCTTATTCAGGGTATTCTTTCCTAAGGCTTTACTTAAAAAATTGAATTCTATATCGTATATTTAATTTTAGGTATGGAATTTTTTTTTCTTTTCAAGAGACAGCTCTGAAATTAAACCTGTCAACATTAAGAAAAGACCTACAGCACACTTGCCATCATTTATGATATTGGCAAATTTCTGGTACAATGGGTATTTGAGCTGAATTGTTTCCCTTTTCTCCAGAATTCCATTTGTGTATTTTTTCAAGTTGGTTTCATTGAAGAAGAATGACCTAGATGGAGGTGACTTACTTCACAGTAGACTGTAGACTGCAGAAAGGAATTGCTTTGAGAATTTCCATGCACTGCTAGGTTTTTAATCAACTGTATCTGAGCAATGTTTGGGTGAAACAAAACATACAAGTAATGTTCTTGTGGTGTGCATTTTCATCTTCCCAGGAAAAAATGGATCAGATTTTCCTGTATAGCAAAAGCCAACTTGGTACTTGAACTGTGAAATATTATATTTTCTGAAGTTTAGTTTTTTTATATCTTCAAACAAAAAAAAATTCATCGTTTAAGCCACTAAAAAAATTTAAAGAAAGATTTATTACCTCTAAAATTCTTGCAGGGTAATAAATGTTTTCATCAAAGATCTCTGTCTGCATTCTTTCTCTAGATTTTATGTGGATATTATTAACTATCTTGGGAAAACTGCTGCTGTCTACTCACTGCCACATCAGCAGGTATTTTCTTTTTCACACCATCTGATTAAAAAGTGGACATTAACATTTTAATGAAGTGGTGCCCTGGCACAGACAGAACCTTTCATCAACCTTTTGTGTGTGTAACTGGGAATTGTGAGCCAGGAGAGTATTTCAAGTGTTACTTCCTGGTGACTTATGAATGCTTTTAATGGACAAATCTTGTAAGAAGATAGTGAAGTAACAGAAGTGGAAGAGAAAGAATATGTTAGAAATATCAAGCACTTTGCCTGAAACTAGTTGAACTCCTATATAAAATTCCTATTGCTATAGATTCCTTATGATTTTTATTCTGATTCCATTGGTGAGATTGAGATAAACAATGCAAATGCTATCAGCTTAGTATTAGGTTTCATGCTAAGTAGTTAGAAGCAGCAAGAAACATTTCTATCTGTTTAAAAGAAAAGAAAACCATCAAGGCAGCAGAAATTATCGATTTCTCTGATTCTCAGCAAATCCTGTCCCCTCAGCAAGGCATGCCACTGAGGAATGTGGACTGGCTGGTATTTTTTTGCAGTGTAAAAACCTATAATTCTGGCTGCAGTGTCCACTGGTGTAAGGGTTAGTCTTCCTTTAAGGCAGTCAGGCACTGAGATCCAGAGCAGAATTTGTCTATAATGTGATTTTAATGTGTCATTAGTGATTGAGAAATTCCTTTGCCTGCACAAGGTCTCTCACATTTTGGCATGAGAAAAAGTGTCCGGGAAAAGGAGTGGATGTGATACAGAAAATTACTATAAATACTCTTCAGTATGTGGTGTGTCCATCAAAAATATTTCACTGAGCTATCCTAGTTTACCTTCAGTCTGTGCAGTATCAATCACAGAATCACAGAATGGCTGGGGTTGGGAGAAACCTCTGGAGATCATGTAGTCCAACTCCCCTGTTAAAGCAGGTTCACCTAGAGCAGGTTGCACAGGGTCACACACAGGTGAGTTCTGAATATGTCCAGAGAAGGAAAATCATGACCTCTCTGGGCAGCCTGTAAACCCTTTGGGGACTGTGAAAGTATAAACATTTCTGACTAAATGACATAAGAACAAGAAGATACCTGTGAAATCTGGGCAAAACACTTCAGATCTAAGTTTTAAGTTTTTGAATTAGTTGAGCTCCTACTGGGATTTATGAGTCAGTAGGCTCTCAAAGGGGTTCTCTAATCTGCAGTGGACACAACTACTGGGGCTGTTGAAATGCTCCTCACTCATTGAGTATTCTTATACATCTCCGTGAGTACTTATACATCTTTGTGTGTGCATTGTCAGGAAGTTTCTTTCAATCATTTTCAAGCTAGTAATTTGGGTTGCTGAGATAATTTGAAACAGTTTTCCTGGTATCTATGTTAGAAATTTTATGAGGAATTAACTTTGCCATACTAGCTTTGTCATACAGGCTTGAAAAATTAATGACTATAGAATAGAATATATATGTTGAAGGCATTTACAATTTCAGTTCTGATGTTGATTTGCATAGTCAAACCTATAATCCCTTGTGTGGTCTCTGTAGCGTTGTATCTGACTAGCTCTAACTCCTGCTAAAGATAATGCTAAGCATAAAATTGCTTAGTTCTTTGTAACTGATTTTTGATATCTATCTAATTCATGTTAGTCCTCAACAGTTACAAATATAAAAGTGTTGTTAAATTGATTGCCATTGAAAATATTTAACCAAATGTTCATAAAAAGTAGCTGGGATTTGAAATAGATTTAACACTTCATTTTGTAATTCAGCCAAATCAGGAATTTTAAAATGATTTACAGCTCGAGGATGTTTATTCAGTCTCATCATTATCATATTTGAATGGTCCTTTGAAGTAATGGGAATGAAAATACAGCAATTGATTGTCCTTGTGCAGCAAAATATGCATGGAAAAAGTCACTGCATTTCTTTTCTTGTGCAAGTACTCTTTAAAATGCTCCTTTAAATTATTGTTCATTTTCCAAATGACATTGACTTCATAGCTTTTTATATATATATACAGTCAGAGGTAATCAATATTCTAGTTTACTTCACAAGTAAATACAGCATCAGTACATTATTTCATCTGAGTATTACCAGAATTTAGATATGATCCTATTGCTTGATATACTTTTTCTGGGCCAAGAAATATGCTTAATCTGAGCGAACTATTAGAGTCCCATACTGGCTTTGGTTCTTCTACTGTCAAAAATACTGTTAGTCCAAGCTCAAAATGAGGAACAGTCATGATAACCTGTAATTCACACATATATGCTACAGTAGGAGTAGGATAGTACTGAGCTATCCTACTTTTCCTGGAGTCAACACAGTATACTTTGGGAATGAAAGTTTATGAAAGTGTAAAATTCATGACCGCTACAGATTAACCATTCATTTCACTATGACACATTATGTCAAAGGATCCTTTCTCTTTCAATCTCTCCACCGACAAATTAGTGCTTTGAAAAAATTAAAGCATAATTAGAAACGTCTACCACAAAATGAAATTCACTTTATTTCTACATTTGAGTCAAATATTAAGTGTTGTATCATTCATTTGAAGTAAAATTGTCAGGTGCTTTAGATGGTCAGTAACTTAGAAAAACAGTAAGTGAAAAATTTGAAATCACTTCATTAACTGCTTGTCTTGGTCAAATTATTTCCTGAATGATGACATATAGTGAACAAACTGAAAAATCATAAATAGACATGAATAGATTTTTATTTATCTATTTATTTTTATTTCAGTGAAGGTGTCCAGGAAAACATTTCTCAATGCAAGGATGTATATATGATTAAGTTTTGGAAGCATCTGACAGAAGATTTCAGTGCAGATAAGAGTGTTTGCTGGGGTCAAATGGAAGCATATAAAAATTAACATAAATTAACATAAAAAGTGTGACAGGGCCAACATATTATCTAAATCTCTATGGAACAAGAATCTAAAAAACAAGGTAACAAAACTGTTGTGGATGTCATATGTGGAAAAGATTGATGGATGTTTCAGCTAGTGAATCAGAATATTTGCTGACAAATAAGCAAACAGGGAGTTTGGGGAAGATACAATAGTTATGTTTTTGCTACAAAGGGTGGATGAAATAGTCATGGCAAAGGTAGAACATGGACAGAAAAATAAATCAGAGAAGACAATTCCACAGTGAGGCTTGCCAGATACCATTCATATGGCAACAGCTGCTTAGTGAGAGTATCAAAGTCAGTATTAGGTAGGAATAGCTATCAGCTGGTGATGGCTAGGGCAGGGAGCTTGCTGAATTCAGCAAGAAGACGAAAATATGTAAATGGACTTCTTTTTTTTTTTATTTTTTTAAAGCTGAGCAAGAGAAAAGGGAAAACCCCCAAATGATTATATTAAAGAAAACAGAGTACCCCACTTGCTCTTTTTAAATAAGAATCACTATGAGTGCCCTATTTTCTGAGATTTGGATGAAATTATAATATTGTAAATGAGAACATCTTTGGAATATTTTAGACAGACAAAAAAGCATAAATGGATTTTGAAAATTAAAATCACTAGATTTTCTAGAAAAGGAAAAGAAGTATAGACTGGGTTTTATTGTCAGTAGAATCAAGGTGGTTATTCAGATCTATTTAAAGGACAAAAGACTCCTGACTAAAGGACAAATGATGATACTAGGCAAAATTTAGTATTTGACTATTTCCAAATAAAACAGATTGTCCTGTTGATTCTTTGTCACTATACTAATAAAAGTGATTACAGAAACTGTAGACTTTTTAAATTTTCTTGTAAGAGACTTAACCAAAAATACCCCCAACTATGATAAAGGAAACAGAATCAAATTAAATTAATGATTCGCTGTCATTTTATAGAAGTAGAAATTATGATATGTTTTTCAAGGTTTTGTATAGGTTCAATTACTCTATCATGATGATAACAGAAGATTTTAAGTGTCTATTGATATGCTAAGATTACACAGGTACTATAAGTAATTATTTAGTAATATTTTATGAGAAATTGAGTTTGATACCAAAGCTAACAAAACCCAATAATTTAATCTCATCTTTTAGCACTTCATGCAAAGTACTTAGAAGGAAAAACATCCTATTGCAAAACTAAGTTGTCAACAGTAACATATTATATAACTTTTATTTAATTATTTATTCTTTTTTGTTGCTGATTTCAATTTTTCAAATCAAAGCCTTATTTTATACTCTTTATAGTTTTAAAACTGACAACACACCTGAGGACTTCAGCAGCATCATGCATCCTTCCATGATCCACACAGGGCTTTTGTAGAAGAAATGCATGCACTGTCTTAAGGTGGGCAAGTTTACACCTGCAAAGAAACAGGACTGCAAGTAGTTGCAACACTTTGTATAAAAGATGTCTTGTGAGAGCAGGCTGTGTTAGAAAAGAAGCGGGAAGAGATGTGTATGTGCATTTGTGACATGTGCTTCAGTGTTATTTAAGTTTTGGTTAAGTGCCTTAACATGCTACTGAAATCAGCCGTAATCACCACAGATCTACTTTGGGAAATATCCATATGCAAACATAGAGCTTTGAAGATGGGGTATCTTAGTACAAAAGATTTCTTTGTTTCCCTTTGAACGAGACAAGATGCTTACTTGATATAAACAGCACAAACAATATGGCTCAGACCATAAAAGACAGTGACAGCTGTGCAATTAGTGGCCATATAACAGTAAATGTCTATGTGAAGCTGGGGAACATGCAAATGCATCTGTTACCAATCTACATTTATCATAGTAATTAATGAGAGTCCCTTGTTTGAGTAATAAATGCTGCAAAAGTTCATTCTAGGAAAGTGAAAAATTACAAATTCTTGAGGTTTTTTTTGTTTTGCAAAGTGACAACTTTGAATATATCAGTTGGGTGTGTTCGGATATATAATGCTCATTCTAGTACAGTTAAGATTTTAGTGCACATGTAAAAAATTTGGTATTTAATCTCATCGTACCCACATTGTCAGAAGAACCAGAGAATGATATATCTGCTGGCTTGTATTGCCACAAAACAGTCCAATAGACAACCACGTCTTTACTTTCATAAACACCAAATCTTCAAAATTGCATAGGTATTGGTCATGACAGGTATCAGATTGCTGAAAATGTATTAAATTCATAAAATGAATATGCGTTATTGGTGAATTGGTAAACTAAATTTTTAAGGGGAGAAGTGTTTTCTAATGGTAGGTCATATTATTATAGGCCAGAATTGATTTTGTTTTCCCCAGAATATAATTTATTTGTGAAATATGCTTATTCTAACTTTAATTCATAAACCAAGAAATATGCTATACATGAGGGACACCGCATGCTCAGACTTCTTTTTAAATGAAATTTCATATTTTGTCTTTCTGATAAGGTAACAATTTCTAAGATACGTGAACTAGCAATTCAAAAGGAGATCAATCTTATCAAAATACAGCCTCTAAAATAACAGTCATCATACATATTAGAATAAAAATGGCAAGTTACTATAAGTTTAATGATGACTACTGTTTACCTTTCTGACACAGGAGTCATAAAATATGCTGGAAAAAAGACAAAGACATGACTTTCAATATCATCTCAGCAGATAAAAAAAAGGGAGGGGGAAACTTTCAGAACTAAAACACTTAATAAATCTAATTTCCTAGAACAATGTTTTTCTACATTTCTTAATACTGAAAATGTCTTCACCCACTGAGATGTTTTGAATATGCTTAGTTTTAAAGGAATTAGCCAGAGAGAAGCTAATTGTAAACATGCTCTTGAGTGTCTGTATGCAGACAACCCTTGCTACCTTAACCTGAATATTTTCATCTTAGAGTGTATTTATTCAGAAGTTCATATGTTCCTTGCATGAACTGGTCATGTGTTTCTGTTTCTTTGTCTGAAAGTGTTTCTATGCTGACTGTTTTGAAGAACACAACCAGCCTGGCATCTGTGGTATGAGCATTTGCTTATCAATGGGCTTCATGTACAGCAAATTAATTCAGTTTCAAGTTTTGCTTTGGTGTCACAGTACTGGACACAGACAACCTGAGTTTAGTTTAGGTACTTCATAGGACAAAATGAAACTACAATTACTCTCAGTGCTAGCACATTTTAAGCATCTCTGCTGCCACCAATAAGTGCTGTACTGTAATGTAAACTCTATGTTTAAACGGACAAAACCCCCTGGAAATTAGTGACACTTTTATATAATTTTTAAACTTAGTTTCTCATCATGCACTTAACATCTGTATTACTTAGTAAGTGTCTAACCTTTGTAGGACAAGTTATAATCTTCTACAAAAGTTTAAATTCTCAGGTAGACATTGTAAGTGACATTTTGATCAGAGCAATTTCTATCAAGGACTGCATTCATTAGTTACTGAGTGTCTGAAAACATGTCTGCCAGTGGACCTGAGTATGCCTTTTCCATATGGCCACACACAGTTGCACTTTTAGGGAAATATTTTCAAGACAAAATGTTTGTAAGGAATATTTGTTTTTCTTCTTCCTGCCCCTGAGCTCTCAGAAGTTGTTAAAAAAATGTGAGCACTCTGACTTCCTCCTAATCAACTTCAAATACAAATGACTGAGGCTGCAGACTTTCTCAAGCAGAAAGCACAGAAAATTGCTACAAAAATCCCTTCTGCCCTTTCAGCAATACCCCTGAATAAAAAAGAATAAATTGCATGGATATTAAATACACTTTGCAGCATACTTTGTTTATATATACAGTTCAGTAGTCTCATGACAATTTAGAGTTTTTACTTGCATGATTCACCTATTGACTCACACACATAAAAAGTACACAAACAATATACATATTTTACAAGTTAGCTGTTTCAATGAATGTGGATATTGATTTCATTGTTTGAAATGTTGCACAAAAATGGCCTTGAAATAAGAGGAAATAAATAATGATATCTGACAAGCAGATAGAAAATCCTTGTGTCTGGTCCTGCCATTACCTGCTGCCCTGCTTCAGGTTTTAAACAAAATGTGCTTTTGACAGATTTTTGTGATCACAAATGTATATACTTGTTTATTAATAAACCTTAGCCATAGCCACAGATCTAATGCATCTTAAATATGGGAATGCCTCAAGTCTTCACGACAGCACCATGTCTTTGAAGTTTTCAGGTTTATCAGAAATCTGGTCTACAAGATTACATAAGTTGTTTTATAGCTGTAGTCTTAATATACTTGAACACTGATTTTTATATTCTTTCTTCAAGAAGGCAGTAAAATCAGAGAAACTTTGGCTGATTAGGTCACACTCTGTCATGCATTTTTGTACAGCATAGTTGGTAATTCTGAAAGCCGTTACTAAATATTTAGATGTTGCATGATTCTGAAACAACCCTGCAGATGAACAGCAAAACAAATTTGCTGACAGCCTTGGCTTGTTGCTACTATGCTGTTGTCTCCTGGCTATGGACTAACTCCTTGCTAGCACTGACATCTGCTCTCCAGTGCTTGTGCAGTTTTCTGGGTATCTCTTCTGGGGGACAGCTGGATTTATAATTTCAGGCATGCTAAAAACAATATTTCAGCTGTTGTAAGGCCAGAAATCAACCATTCAAAACTGTAATGATACACAAATGTAAGAAAAGACATTCATGTTTTTGTTGGCCATCCTGACTAGTTACCTTGGATTGAGATAAATATGTTTATGTTATGTATGTACTCTTGGATAGCCCTAATGTAAAACGTTTAAGTAAATGAAGTTATGTGATGACAGATGCACTCTTATTGTTAATTAATTGGCTACTTCAAAGAAATTAGCAGCACGAAGTTGTCAAAATTGTTCTGTATGTTGTTATCAGAATTACTAGCCCTTAACTAATAAAAGAGCTTAGCAGAGTGGTTCTCAATTTTTTTCTCCATGTGGACTGCAATTTACTAAAAAGTACTCTCTCAGGGACCCCTGTTTCTCTTGTTAATAACATTTCTCTAAATTGCTTGCAAAACCTGCTTACATAGGAGAAAAAAAATGGAAAGCAATTTTGTTCTCATTTCTTTTTGTTGCTGATAAATCCCATATAAAAGCCAAGGACTAAGACCTGGGAGAAATTAGACTTTTAGCCTGGCTTTGCAGCAGAATCTTGCACGTTAAGAGGTGGAAACTTTCTTATCTGACTGGTCTTAGTAGTTTGAGGATAGCGGCAGAAATGGTATGGGTTTTTGAAAGTTTTTTTTCTGTAAACATTAAAATTGGATTTAAAGTATGAAACAATCACTAGTAGCATTTTTGTGTAACAAAATATATTTGCTTCATCCCCTCCCCTCTGCTCCTTTTTGAAGTCTTAATGATAAATCTGACCAGACTCTTGAAACTTTCTTTCCTGCATTTTAATTTCCTGGCTGTAGTCAGCCCGTAGGTCATCCTGAGTGGGGTAACAGCTGCTTTGTGCTTCCCTGCTATACACATGAGAAAAGTCATAGTGCAGGGATGCTTGTGAGAGTGGTGTATTCTCCCTGTACGTTCTCTTTCTAGGATGAGTAGGAATTACTATGAATGTAAAGAAAACAGTGCTGTTCTTAGCCCTTGTCAATATTTCATCAGCTACAGGTATCTACTGACTAATGTGTTAGGGGAAGGAGGTGGCTGATGCTCCTCTGCCCTTTTGCTATCACTTGCACAGTTAGAAGCATCAGATTGAATTGCAGCATACAGCATATCTGGCCTGTGATGTAGCACTACTAATTGCTGGGTTTGGTGGAAACGCCATCACATTGTTCAGCTACGAGAACTAAAACTGCACATTTTGATTCCAAGCTCACATGCAAACTTTTTCCTAGATTTGGCAAGTTTGTTGTTATTCCCTTTCCCTAGCTGGGAAAAGAAGCTAATACTTGCACCAAGTGTACTAAAGAGAGTGATCTGTACTTGCAAAGTTTTTTATGTCCTCTGTGATAAAAGATCCAATAAAAATGTATGCAAAAATCCATACATATCAACACATTTATGAAGATTAAATTATGCAAAGTTTGGACTAGTTACAGTAGCTTTGCAGGTTGTCTTGCTTTAATATGGCACAGGTTGTTTTCTCCTGTGCTTTTAAAACATATTTTAATAACTAGACCTCTGGAAATTATTTTTCAGTGTATGTGTGGGAGAGGAGAGGATTATTTAAGTACCTGAATGAAATGGTCAATATTTTCTAATGAAAACTTTGACCCAGCCCCTGGGGAAGACAGGTTGCCTTTTGGGTGAGTGATTTTACCTGCCAAAAAAAAGGTTCAGCAAATGATCCCCCTCCTCAATCCCCAGGCCACCTGATGATCTTCATTTGGTGCTTGGTCAAAGTAGAATTATAAAACTCAGGCTGCCTCTAAAAAAAGTTGACTCTGTGGTGAAGAAGGAATGACTTGAATGTAAGGGAGGAGGGAAAGTTTGTATTTGAAAAGACCACAACATTTAAATGTTACAAAGAAGACAACAAAAATCAGGAAAGAAAAGCTAGATGAAACAATCAAGCATGTAGAAAATGTCATGTCCCAATTCTTCAACAGTCAGCTGTTATTGAGTGATTAAATATATAGAAATATATATAAAAATATATTGCTATTTTATAGTTATATACTATGCACAACTCTATGCATGTCCATCTGACCTAAAGTTTTCTCAGATATAAAGCACTGAAATTAAATTCTCAGCAAAGCTGAGTCATTCAACTTGAAAGGTCAGAGGAGTGATTTATAATGTTAGCAGATCTGTTGCTGCTTTTTCTCTTCAGTATTTGAACAAAGAACTAAAGTCTGAAGAGTCAGAATAGATTTTCAGTAGTATTTTATATTTATATTTAAACAATGTTTTCCCAATAGCCTTTGGATGTTTTTAAACATCTAATTTCTAAGTATATATTCAAGATTTCTCCTGAAAGCATAATTTTCTAGTAAGATTCTAATTCTCTTACTAACCTGTTTTGTA
>NW_008649847.1:85539-95009 GCF_000695815.1 Acanthisitta chloris
TTCAAAATGTAAAACACTTTTTAAAATCAATTTTATAAAAAAACTTCTGGTGGTTAATTATTATGAATATGCAATTGAGCACCACAACAATGAGGTGAATAAAGGTTTATGAGAGAAGCTGAGTTTGTGGTTTGTTATGAGCACCAGAGACTTAATTTTCGTGAACTGAGTGGTACTTTGCTTGAAAGGTCAAGGTAGCGTCTAGAGAATTTGGGAGTGCAGCAGTGATGCACCCCATTATACAGCTTGAGATGTTTATTTGCCTCATGCAACTAGTCAGCCCTAATACCTGGGGAATTAGTGAGGAATGAACCTAGTCTGCTATCTGTGCCACTTCTTGAAATAGCATCAAAGTACAATTTTTTCTGAGGTCTTCAAAGGATTAAGGTCCAAACTGGGCCTCTACCTGGTCTAGCAGAACACAATTTTACAGGACTAGCTCAGCACACCTCAAGACCTACTTTGACTTTTCCTTTGCTGGACATTGTAGTGGCATTGAATATTTAAAACTTGCTGAGGTTCATGGGTCTGTGATACTCCAGGACAAAGGAAGCCTCTCTGTGGGTATAGATTTGTCTAAACTCAGATGTCCTAAACTTTCAAGTAAAACAATATGTACAAGGATTGGTGTTAATGCAAATGTGAGAACTAAATGTGGAATGGGACATACGGGTCTGATGATGTCCTGAAGTGCTGGTACTATGCTGATGTAAGATCTGGTGCAGCATCACTCTGCCAACTCATACACCTTCTTTATGAGGGGATGTATTGTCAGCCTACTGATGGAAACAAAAATTCAGTTGCCCTCTTATATTCACAATCAAGTTCATCTACACGTAATAAATTTGTCACCACTTTTAAATCTTAAGTACACATGCTTGACCTTCTTTGTCAGTGATCTGCATCACTTTTCTTTAAACAAGTAAGAATATGCTAAATTATATCAATATGATAAATTATATCAATATGATAAATCTGAAAGAAAGCAAAAATAATGCAGTGAAACTCAAACTATAAATAATAGAACTCATTGAGTATAAATTATTAAAGTAGGAATGCTATAGATATACCTATAATTGTTCTGTAATGTCATGAAACTAATAATAAGTGCCATTTCACTAACATAATAAGTTAACTAATAATCATTAGAAGTAGAAATGCACAAATTTCATTGGCATCTTAAATTTTCTATGGCTTAAGCTTCCATGTTAAGCATCAGTAGCGTTTTACTTTTTCAGAACTGAAACAAGAATTACATATAGACATGAACTTAAAATGTAAAAAAATGAAGCAGACTTGGATGAATTGTCCCAGGCTTTTGGCTGCCTACACTGCTGCATTGTTTTTGTTTTTTAGGAACAAGTACCCTTTACCTAAATATGGCAATGCTGTGTAATTTTATAGCAGTTCATCTGTTTTGGCTTGAATCTTTCCTAAGGACATATTTAGCTTTTCCAGAGAGAAGCAAAAACATATTTTCACAATGTTACAAAACATAGAAAGAAACAGGTTGTAGACAAATCTTCTAAATCTGGCACAATTTCCAGACAACTATTATAGTTCATATTTAAAGAAAACATCATATGGAATAGTCTAATTTAAGGGAATGAAAGATAATTGTGGAGATGAACAACGCACTAGACAGCACAAGAAACCACAAAGGTTGACAGATTCAAAAGGACTGATGTCTTCATAGCCTTCTTGACGACTGGTTGTCATTTGCTGACTGTCATTGTGACAGAGAAGTATCTTTTAAAGTTGAAGGAGAGCTTAATGAGGAAGGATAAAGACTGAACTCTAACTATATCTTTCTTTCTTACACACATAATTCATGTTCCTAATTAATGCCTAATTAAATTAGAGCTGAACTCAGTACCATGCAGCAATTAATTCTTTTTTTTTTTGGCATTGCAAAGATTATTAGAATTTAAGTGCACATAAGGACATGCATACTACTTATGAATAGTACTATGTTGAAAGGTAATTTTTAATGTCAGGGTCAGCATTTCTTTAAACCCTAAGTGTCAGAAGCAACATATCAGAATCTTCCTACAATCACCCTAGTTCAGATCTTATACAAGAGGATTAATACTTTCACAGAGCCTTGGATTTTTTTTTCATATCATGATGTACATCTTAAAATGAAGATTTTAAGGCTTCTGTCTCTTGATAATGTGAACATCTTCAGATGACAGCCTTTATCAAAATTACCCATCTATGGTAAGTTGAGGTCACTTCTCAGAATCTTCCTACAATCACCCTAGTTCAGATCTTATACAAGAGGATTAATACTTTCACAGAGCCTTGGATTTTTTTTTCATATCATGATGTACATCTTAAAATGAAGATTTTAAGGCTTCTGTCTCTTGATAATGTGAACATCTTCAGATGACAGCCTTTATCAAAATTACCCATCTATGGTAAGTTGAGGTCACTTCCTGCAACTGTTGCACTGATCCACAACTTGGATACCACAGTTTAATTTGATTAAACTTTCATTCTCAGGAAAGTATTTCAAAGGCAACTAAAAAGAGTATGGAAGCTCTCTCTTCACAAGGCGACGCAAGGGACAACAGGTACAAGTTAGAGCATGAGAGGTTTTAGGAAAGACCTTTTTCAGAATGAGAACAGACATTTACTGGAGAAACCTTCCCAGGGACATGGAGAAGTCCCCATCACTTAAGGTTTTTAAAGATGTGATTGGACATGGTGCTAGATAGTCTCATCTGGGCTCCCTTCCCCATAAAAGGTTGAACTAGATGATCTTCTGAGGTCCCTTCCAACACGAGCTATAATCTACAGCTGTATTAATGTGTGCAGCATAGGTTGGTTTCATCTTGTATTGTTGTCATTGAAAGTTTTCCCAGCTCTTTTCTCCTCAGGGTGCTGTGTCCAGTGTACCATCACCATGCCAGTCTGGTTATGAGGATGAGGTATTTAGTAGACAGAGATGAGATACTCCCTGAATTAACCATAAGACATTAGGTTCAAGCTAGTAAATCTTGCAGGGCTGCTGTTACACATACATTTTTGATTAGCCCATTTTTGACACAGCTCAGTCATCTTAGTCTGCAAAAGACCATACAGACAAGTCCTCTGAGCCCTTGCAATATGCATGAGTGGAAGAGAATTGTACTTGTAGAAGAGATGACATAAATCAAGATTTGAGCTGATAAATGCCTAGATGAGAGATTTCACCACATGGTTGCCAATAAGGCAAACATCATAGATGTGCAAACTACTCGGATGTTCTGACTCAGATAGAAACATCATTTTCAGATTACACTTAGGATATCATTTGGACTGTAGGTATTGATAGAAGATGTTACCTGTAAAAGTTAAAAATGAGAAAATGTGCACCAATTAGAAGTACATCTGTTTTGTCATCTGCAGAAAGGTGGCATGAGACAGAATATTTATGTCAGAAGAAGAAAAACAGTGAAAGATCAATGCAACTGCTGCAAAGCTTTGCATGATGAATAAAAATGTGGTTCAGAAGACAACCCGAAAAATGAGCAGAGCAGTTAAAAATTAATTAAGAGACATCAGCATCAGTGAGTGGATAATAAGATTTCAGGAAGGGGACCATTGCCAAAGGTACACGACTGAGTGAGAAATATGGTTCTGAGGTTTGGGCAAACAGAAGTTATTACAGACTTGATCAAGAACAGCATGGTGGAGTACGAGGGGTAAAACTAGCCTGGAAATAATCCAGACAGATCTAGAAAAGAGGAAATGTATTCAGTGCTACAACATACTCACTGATGCTAGAGCCGAAAGTGAAAAAACCCAAACAAACAAAAAAGAAAGAAAATAAAAGTCAATGAAATGTGGGAATGTTGTGTTTCAGATCAGATAGACTGCTTTTTGCTTATGCATAAGTAAGAAAAGTAGTAGGAGCAAATCAGAGGTTAAAGAGATTTCTTCAGTATTCCAGAAGTACACCTCCAGACCTCTCCTGGAATCATAGAATATGTCCCAATGGTGCAAGTTATCATACTGCTATTAACTTCAATGTTGTCATCATTTTTTCAAGTGTTCCAAGGGATTTCTAAACCCATGAAGGCTTATGGCTATATAGGAAGCTTGATTTACTTTTCGTTCTATTTTGGTCTTAGCTGAATATTAGAAATTTGATCAAGGAGTGAACAAGAATGTTTAAAACCACCATGATTACTATTCTTATATGTTGCATAACATCTTATTACATTCTGTGAAGTTGGGATGGGGGTTTTTTCTTGGATTTTGTTTGTTTGTTTTTTGTTTTTCTTTTTCCATTTCTAGCACAATTCATAATTTGCTTCAGTTAATTTTAAACAAAGCCCACTCAAACACAAGCTTTGCAAAAATAAATCCTTCAAAGATGTGTATTTCAGGAACACCAAGTGTATTGGATAAATCTAATTTTCAGCACATGTTGGTTTCCACAAATGAAATCTTAAGACATAATGTGATATTTCAGTACAATAAGAAAATAAGTTCTTTCAGTTGCAAATTGGAATATAAAACAAAAGTAACAACCATTGTTCATATGCAGAGAGTTAATGATAGTAACCAAATGGTTTGAAATTGGCAAGCCTCAGGAATATCCAGGCTTTCAACTTTGAGGGAAACCTCATAGTAATGAAGATGTTTTTTGAATATTTTCCCTTGTCCCAGGAAACCATACCGCTATTGCTTTTTATATCCCCCACTTCTTCCACTACACAGAGATGCCTTTGCTATGATTCTTTATTTCTATGTTTGTTCTGAATAGAGCTTTTTCAGCTTTCTCTGTCACTTTATAAATATGCTATAAAGGCAAAAAATAGCTTTGGTGAAATGAAAGAGAAAAACAGTAGTGCTGCCTTGTGCCAGTGTGAAGAACCTGACTTGGTCTTCTCAATACTGGCCCTGTAGGTACTGGGGTACTGCTTCTATAGCCACCATATACATAAAATGTATCTTATCTGTACAAGACATAGATAAAATACATCTTTTCTCCTATATATGCTGCATGCTTTTTAAAAAAAATACATACATTTCAAAGAAGTTACGATAGACTTGATTTAACTATGCCTCATCTTTTATGAAAAATACATATGAAATATTCTACAGGCTAAAATCTTCCTAAAGATGTATATATCCTGATTCTTCACTGTGAGGGGTGCTACTTCATGTATTGAGGTCAGACCTTGGTGTCAGAACGGTATTCCAAATTTTTGAAAGTTAAGTATATGTATACATGTGTGTGTGTGTATTTATGTATATTTATGTATATATGTAACATGGTTTTGGACCTCTTATCACAGATGAAATCAGTGACTTGTCACTTCGATTTCTGTGTTCAGCTTTGGTTAATACTTTGGTTAGATCCTTTTGGCAGAGAATGAATACAATGCACTACATTTTATAGTTTGCTTATAAACAAAGACTCCAGGGACTTTCCATCAGAGAACATAAAGCGAAGCAAGCTAGCAAATAAAATACATTACAATACAATGCACTTGAGGATACAGAGGTGGCAGTTCAGTCAGGAATGACCCGTATATCTGCACGGATGACTATCCTAAAAGGCAGATCAGCAGGGTGCCACCTTTGGTGGCACTGTTTTCAAAACCACCAGCTTCAGGTCAATGACATGATCTATTTCACAGTCCATGACATGAGCCATTTATCCTTTCACGTACCTGGCATAGAGCTGTATATGCCTTATGTGTGACAAATGGAAATAAATTCCTTTTCTGAAAACAATTTCACAGTCAGTCCAGTATCTGTGTTAAGAAACACAGTTTCTTGCAAGAGTTTCTTTGCACAAGATGGTTCTAGCAAACAAGTCTAGAATAAGAATGGAAAGAGAAGGGATGAAGGAAAATCAGAAAGATTCTGGGGAGTAGGAAGAGATAAAAGGAGAGATGTAGGCAGAAATAATGTTGTAAAAATGCAAAAGAGTGAAAAAGGTCTCTGAACTTCTTATAGAAAAAATAATAATACAAGTAGCACAGAGAGAAGGAAGATCAGAGCTCATGCAGGTGATTAGCAGGGTAAACAAGACCTTCACAAATAAGTCATAAGAAAATAGTCATATTCCTCTGGCATTCATGTCAGCATTTTTTAGTTGTTGATTCTTTTCTTCCTAGCTGTTAAAACAAATCTTGTAACACAAGTCTAAGCCAGCTATGCTACATATCAACATTTCTCACTTGAACAAAGGGAATTTGAAAGCAAAAAGTCTCTGCAGCCTTACCTCTGTAATAGCAAGTTGCTTTGCTCACAGAATATGAAATCTGTGAAATGTTTTATCTCGGCAATGCTCTTTCTAGATGTGCTTTCCTCTAGGTTTCATATAATTTGCTGTACTACAAACTCTATCAGAAATTATGCAGAAGTAATAAATGACAGGCATAAAAATAAAGCATATTATTGAATGCAGTAAAGATGCAGTTAAACCTGATCTTCATGCACATTTCACTTCACTGATCGTGGAAAACATGAAGGAACAAGATGTTACACCTCATACTGAAAGTTGCTTGCATGATGATCCTTCTCACCTGGCTGATAGCAAAACTAGTACTTCTTCCATGTGTGACGACACACTCAAGTGGGGGGAGGCACCCAAAATTCATAAATGCTCATGGTCTAAAGGAACAACAAAAGAGTCAGAGGGTCTGCAAACAACCAGAAAGTTTTATTAGTAAATTACACACTTAGCATGGAAATTGGTATATTAGTCCCTGAGCTACTATATAAACACAAAGCAGTGGGATTTTGATAAAGGGGTAGGGTGTAGGAGAAATTGGACATTAAGAAAGGAGAGATGCATTAAAAGAAGAAAAGAAAGAAAAGAAAGAGAGAAGAGAGAAAAAGTAAGAAGGAAGGGGAGAGGGAAAAAAGAGTTCATCAGTCCTGGTTCCAGCATTTATTGTGCCAATGGAATGTTGATTCCAGCTTTATTCCAACTTCAGTGTTGATCCAGCTGATCAGTGTGGATTCAGGTGACAAGGTGTACAGGGTTCAGTGGGAGCAGCTGCCATGAGCTCAGTAGAGGTACCTTTTATGGACAGGTTCTTCTGCCTCCATTATAGGTTTCTCACTTTTTACAAGTTGTTGTCATCCCCAGAAACTCTCACAAGGATATTTGTCCCAGACAGGTGCTGTCCTATCTCCACATGGTTACCCTTCTCCAGCCAAGACTTGATCTTTCTCACAGCTGTTGTTAATGACAACAGTCCTTGGCTGGCTCCACAGCCATCCTATTACTGATGTTTGAGACATACACATTAGCCCCTAATTAAAAAAAATAAGAGCTTGAAAGGCAGCTCAAGAAGAGTTTAGTCCAGGTGCAGTCCACCAAGGCTGAGGCTTAACGAGCTTTTCTCATCAACTTCTCTGGACCTCTGCAGCATGTCATCAAAATATCCAGAGTCATGGTCCTCACTTAGGGCATGAAAGTTTGAAGAGAAGTTGCTTAGCTTTCACTTTAAAACTCCACAAAGTTCACTGCTTCCACTGGAAAGTTATCTTTGGGAATGTGAAATGAGGCAAACTCATCACGAGGATTGAGAGTTTATTGCTGATTTTCCCCCTAAAGCTACCTAACAGATAGCTATCTGAGGCTGAATCACCTCAGTTGTTGAATAGATGGAGTGATGCCTGGCTGGAAGGAACAGCAAGCTTGATAGTGTGAGACTGTGATTTAGAGAAGTAAAGAAAAAACTAATCCCCTTGCTAACACTGACTTTTACAGTCTGAATTTTTCAGGCTGAACACTGGAAGTAGATACATAAATTCAAGAAACCCTGGAGTGCCTCCTCCCACCTTCTTTGGCATTAAGATAGATAGCGTTCAGTGGTAGCACTTTATTGTTAAATAGCTGGTTCCGTTACCCCAACGTACCAGTTTATTGTGGGTATCTGTGGGCTCTCCTGTGACATTCTTGATGTTCCAATATGCAGAATAGCAGCCCTGTCTCTTTGATAGAAGAAATGATATAATTTGCAATGTAAGCTTTCTCCATAGGTAAAACTCTACTTTCTTGCTTTGTGAATTCAGATCTACTCTAACATAAATGTTCAATGCATCAAGTAGTGTGAATGTCATGTAATGTAGTATGTGTTATTTGCATTTAGAAATATTATACTTTCATATTTACTGAATTACTGACTATGATAATGTTTCACAAAATCACTTATAAAACAGCCACAAGGGAAGAGCAGAGAAAAATAAAATCCCAAACCCTCAGTTAGCTAACCTGACTAACATTAGTTTGTTAGCTCTGCTCGCAATGTAGCATTTAACACAGATCCTCTTCTCAAGAGAGAGTTTTAGAAATAATGTGCTGAGACTTCATAGTGTGACTCATCATCTCAATACATGGCAAGAGACTTAAAGATTTGCTGTGGTCTTTCTTCGGTGTATGTAAGCTGTTGGCAGCACGCCCAGCTAATTTGAATCTGATTACTGACATAAATGTACTTGGCTGGCACAACCTTTTAATAAAGAAGTTCAGGTTCATTTAAACCAAAAAGATGCTGATTTTTTTTTTCACATTTGAAGGCACATGAAAAAAGTGTATTTGAACAGAGTTTACCTGTGTGGAACATTATGGGCAGCACATTGCTGACATGGAACTTGTTTTATCCACTGGTAACCCCCTTCTGCCTGATACTCACCTGAGTGTGAAAGATTTGTCTTGTATGTTATTAAGAGGTGGGCTCTGAACCAATCCTGGTTGCCTGTTTTATTGCTGGCCCAGAAGGGATTGAATGTATTTAGAAATACAAAAATTGGTGTTTGCTGTCTTTGCCTCCTTCTGTCTCCTGAGATCCTGTTTTAGACTAAGAAAGACATGTCTAGAGGTTAAAAGACATGTCTAGAGGTTAAAAGACATGAGGCAGTGGACAAATTGAACTTTGGAATTGAAAGGTTGTTTCAAATAAATTTTCTATTTCCCCTGCAGTTGTCTGTTGCAAATAAATCTTGGTCTAATGGCTGCACTTGCACTAGCCTTGGGTATAAAAGATTAATAGATTTTTAGAGACTCTGAAGCCAGAAGAGGCCATTAGATCATATAGCCTGACTGTCTGTATATCTCAGGTCATTGCTTTTCACCAAGTTGCCCCTATATTTGATCTGATAGCTTCCAAAAAGGAAACCAAATTTGATTGCAATGCATCTGGACCTGGTGAATTTGATGTTAACAATGTGTATCAACAACTAAGTATTGGAGGTAGGTATGGCTTTTTTTTGTTATTGGGTAATGCCAATTCTGATGACATTTTAGCCATTTGCACTAAAGGTTTTTTTTAACTATACTTTGTCTTGAGAAAAAACCCCAAACCAAAGGCATTAGTGTTTTCAAAATTAAAATAAATGTTGTTTACTTTTAAAACAAATGTCTTTTACATTTAAAACCAATGTCTTCCAACAGAAGTGGACATAATGCTCCAGGTGGGGTCTCATGAGGGTAGACAGACAGATCTATTTCCCTA